>NW_024870990.1:90000-295000 GCF_019054845.1 Dipodomys spectabilis | reverse complement strand
TACATGTGTGTGTGCATGTGCCTCTCTGTGCATGTGTGAGTACATGTGTGTGCCTCTCTGAGCATGTGTGAGTACATGTGTGTGTGCATGTGCCTCTCTGTGCATGTGTGAGTACATGTGTGTGCATGTGCCTCTCTGTGCATGTGTGAGTACATGTGTGTGTGCATGTGCCTCTCTGTGCATGTGTGAGTACATGTGTGTGCCTCTCTGTGCATGTGCCTCTCTGTGCATGTGTGAGTACATGTGTGTGCCTCTCTGTGCATGTGTGAGTACATGTGTGTGCATGTGCCTCTCTGTGCATGTGTGAGTACATGTGTGTGCCTCTCTGTGCATGTGTGAGTACATGTGTGTGCCTCTCTGTGCATGTGTGAGTACATGTGTGTGTGCATGTGCCTCTCTGTGCATGTGTGAGTACATGTGTGTGCGTGCATGTGCCTCTCTGTGCATGTGAGTACATGTGTGTATATGTGCCTCTCTGTGCATGTGTGAGTACATGTATGTGTGTATGTGCCTCTCTGTGCATGTGTGAGTACATGTGTGTGTGCATGTGCCTCTCTGTGCATGTGTGAGTACATGTGTGTGCCTCTCTGTGCATGTGTGAGTACATGTGTGTGTGCATGTGCCTCTCTGTGCATGTGTGAGTACATGTGTGTGCCTCTCTGTGCATGTGTGAGTACATGTGTGTGCGTGCATGTGCCTCTCTGTGCATGTGTGAGTACATGTGTGTGTGCATGTGCCTCTCTGTGCATGTGTGGGTACATGTGCATGTGCCTCTCTGTGCATGTGTGAGTACATGTGTGTGCCTCTCTGAGCATGTGTGAGTACATGTGTGTGTGCATGTGCCTCTCTGTGCATGTGTGAGTACATGTGTGTGCCTCTCTGTGCATGTGCCTCTCTGTGCATGTGTGAGTACATGTGTGTGCCTCTCTGTGCATGTGTGAGTACATGTGTGTGCATGTGCCTCTCTGTGCATGTGTGAGTACATGTATGTGTGTATGTGCCTCTCTGTGCATGTGTGAGTACATGTGTGTGTGCATGTGCCTCTCTGTGCATGTGTGAGTACATGTGTGTGCCTCTCTGTGCATGTGTGAGTACATGTGTGTGTGCATGTGCCTCTCTGTGCATGTGTGGGTACATGTGCATGTGCCTCTCTGTGCATGTGTGAGTACATGTGTGTGCCTCTCTGAGCATGTGTGAGTACATGTGTGTGTGCATGTGCCTCTCTGTGCATGTGTGAGTACATGTGTGTGCCTCTCTGTGCATGTGCCTCTCTGTGCATGTGTGAGTACATGTGTGTGCCTCTCTGTGCATGTGTGAGTACATGTGTGTGCATGTGCCTCTCTGTGCATGTGTGAGTACATGTATGTGTGTATGTGCCTCTCTGTGCATGTGTGAGTACATGTGTGTGTGCATGTGCCTCTCTGTGCATGTGTGAGTACATGTGTGTGCCTCTCTGTGCATGTGTGAGTACATGTGTGTGTGCATGTGCCTCTCTTTGCATGTGTGAGTACATGTGTGTGCCTCTCTGAGCATGTGTGAGTACATGTATGTGTGCATGTGCCTCTCTGTGCATGTGTGAGTACATGTGTGTGCATGTGCCTCTCTGTGCATGTGTGAGTACATGTGTGTGTGCATGTGCCTCTCTGTGCATGTGTGAGTACATGTGTGTGCCTCTCTGTGCATGTGCCTCTCTGTGCATGTGTGAGTACATGTGTGTGCCTCTCTGTGCATGTGTGAGTACATGTGTGTGTGCATGTGCCTCTCTGTGCATGTGTGAGTACATGTGTGTGTGCATGTGCCTCTCTGTGCATGTGTGAGTACATGTGTGTGTGCATGTGCCTCTCTGTGCATGTGTGGGTACATGTGCATGTGCCTCTCTGTGCATGTGTGAGTACATGTGTGTGCCTCTCTGAGCATGTGTGAGTACTTGTGTGTGTGCATGTGCCTCTCTGTGCATGTGTGAGTACATGTGTGTGCGTGCATGTGCCTCTCTGTGCATGTGTGTGGACATGTGTGCGCTGAGCCACACCGCCACTTCTGGAGGTGAGACTCTCCAGATTGTCTGCCCTACTGGCTTTGAGCCTTGATCCTCAGATCCCAGCTTCCTGAGTAGCGAGGATGATAATCATTGTTATAATCACTGGCACGTGGTCAAGATTTGTTACTTGAGTTTGGTTTGTCTCAATTAGCATGATGCCCTCCATGAGCATCGGTTCTCCTACATCCATTCCTAGGTAGGTGCCTGCCTGCAGCACGGCCCGGCATCTCCGTGGATGCTGGCTATGGTTCTTACCAGGCCCCTGTGGCGTCTGTGGTGATCCTGTCCGAGGCTTTCTCGGCCACCCTTCCTCTCGAAGCTCACAGTGTGCAGCTGCTGTGCTGACTCGATCAGTCATTTCCAGCACCTGTGTGGATGGCTGGGGGCAGCCTGCCCGGCCCAGCTGAGGCTGTGGGAGGGGCCAGCGGCCTGCCTGCCCCGCGGCCTGCCTGCCCCGCGGCCTGCCTGCCCCGCGGCCTGCCTGCCCCGCGGCCTGCCTGCCCCGCGGCCTGCCTGCCCCGCGGCCTGCCTGCCCCGCGGCCTGCCTGCCCCGCGGCCTGCCTGCCCCGCGGCCTGCCTGCCCCGCACTGGGAGTGGTGGCCTGCTGAGACTCCAGGGTGTGCACGGGGGGAGGGCGTGCAGGGTGCATTAGGAGGGTGTGGGGAGGGGACAGGGGTCCTCTGTGGGGAGGGGAGGGGTCCTCTGGGGAGAGGAGGAGTCCTCCGTGGGAAGGAGAGCAGGAGTCCTCTGGGGAGGAGGGCAGGGGTCCTCCGTGGGGAGGGCAGGAGTCCTCTGGGGAGGAGGGCAGGGGTCCTCCGTGGGGAGGGCAGGAGTCCTCCATGGGGAGGGCAGGAGTCCTCTGTGGGGAGGGCAGGGGTCCTCTGTGGGGAGGGCAGGAGTCCTCTGTGGGGAGGAGGGCAGGGGTCCTCCGTGGGGAGGGCAGGAGTCCTCTGTGGGGAGGGGACAGGAGTCCTCTGTGGGGAGGGCAGGGGTCCTCTGTGGGGAGGGCAGGGGTCCTCCGTGGGGAGGGCAGGAGTCCTCCGTGGGGAGGGCAGGAGTCCTCCATGGGGAAGGGGCAGGGGTCCTCCGTGGGGAGGGCAGGGGTCCTCCGTGGGGAGGGCAGGAGTCCTCCGTGGGGAGGGGGCAGGAGTCCTCTGTGGGGAGGGCAGGGGTCCTCTGTGGGGAGGGCAGGGGTCCTCTGTGGGGAGGGCAGGGGTCCTCTGTGGGGAGGGCAGGGGTCCTCTATGGGGAGGGCAGGGGTCCTCTGTGGGGAGGGCAGGGGTCCTCCGTGGGGAGGGCAGGAGTCCTCCATGGGGAGGGGGCAGGAGTCCTCTGTGGGGAGGGCAGGAGTCCTCTGTGGGGAGGGCAGAGGTCCTCTGTGGGGAGGGCAGACGTCCTCTATGGGGAGGGCAGGAGTCCTCTGTGGGGAGGGCAGGGGTCCTCCGTGGGGAGGGCAGGAGTCTTCCATGGGGAGGGGGCAGGAGTCCTCTATGGGGAGGGCAGGAGTCCTCTGTGGGGAGGGCAGGGGTCCTCTGTGGGGAGGGCAGGAGTCCTCTGTGGGGAGGGCAGGGGTCCTCTGTGGGGAGGGCAGGAGTCCTCCGTGGGGAGGGCAGGGGTCCTCTGTGGGGAGGGCAGGGGTCCTTTGTGGGGAGGAGGGCAGGAGTCCTCTGTGGGGAGGGGACAGGGGTCCTCTGTGGGGAGGGCAGGGGTCCTCTGTGGGGAGGGCAGGAGTCCTCCGTGGGGAGGGCAGGGGTCCTCTGTGGGGAGGGCAGGGGTCCTTTGTGGGGAGGAGGGCAGGAGTCCTCTGTGGGGAGGGGACAGGGGTCCTCTGTGGGGAGGGCAGGGGTCCTCTGTGGGGAGGGCAGGGGTCCTTTGTGGGAAGGAGGGCAGGAGTCCTCTGTGGGGAGGAGGGCAGGAGTCCTCTGTGGGGAGGGGGCAGGGGTCCTCTGTGGGGAGGGCAGGAATCCTCTGTGGGGAGGAGGGCAGGAGTCCTCTGTGGGGAGGGCAGGGGTCCTCTGTGGGGAGGGCAGGGGTCCTCTGTGGGGAGGGCAGGAGTCCTCTGTGGGGAGGAGGGCAGGGGTCCTCCGTGGGGAGGGCAGGAGTCCTCTGTGGGGAGGGCAGGAGTCCTCTGGGGAGGAGGGCAGGGGTCCTCTGTGGGGAGGGCAGGAGTCCTCTGTGGGGAGGAGGGCAGGGGTCCTCCGTGGGGAGGGCAGGAGTCCTCTGTGGGGAGGGGGCAGGAGTCCTCTGTGGGGAGGGCAGGGGTCCTCCGTGGGGAGGGCAGGGGTCCTCCGTGGGGAGGGCAGGAGTCCTCCATGGGGAGGGCAGGAGTCCTCTGTGGGGAGGGCAGGGGTCCTCTGTGGGGAGGGCAGGAGTCCTCTGTGGGGAGGAGGGCAGGGGTCCTCCGTGGGGAGGGCAGGAGTCCTCTGTGGGGAGGGGACAGGAGTCCTCTGTGGGGAGGGCAGGGGTCCTCTGTGGGGAGGGCAGGGGTCCTCCGTGGGGAGGGCAGGAGTCCTCCGTGGGGAGGGCAGGAGTCCTCCATGGGGAAGGGGCAGGGGTCCTCCGTGGGGAGGGCAGGGGTCCTCCGTGGGGAGGGCAGGAGTCCTCCGTGGGGAGGGGGCAGGAGTCCTCCGTGGGGAGGGCAGGGGTCCTCTGTGGGGAGGGCAGGGGTCCTCTGTGGGGAGGGCAGGGGTCCTCCGTGGGGAGGGCAGGAGTCCTCCATGGGGAGGGGGCAGGAGTCCTCTATGGGGAGGGCAGGAGTCCTCTGTGGGGAGGGCAGGGGTCCTCTGTGGGGAGGGCAGGGGTCCTTTGTGGGGAGGAGGGCAGGAGTCCTCTGTGGGGAGGAGGGCAGGGGTCCTCTGTGGGGAGGGCAGGGGTCCTCTGTGGGGAGGGCAGGCGTCCTCTGTGGGGAGGGCAGGAGTCCTCTGTGGGGAGGGCAGGGGTCCTCCGTGGGGAGGGCAGGAGTCCTCCATGGGGAGGGGGCAGGAGTCCTCTATGGGGAGGGCAGGAGTCCTCTGTGGGGAGGGCAGGGGTCCTCTGTGGGGAGGGCAGGGGTCCTTTGTGGGGAGGAGGGCAGGAGTCCTCTGTGGGGAGGAGGGCAGGGGTCCTCTGTGGGGAGGGCAGGGGTCCTCTGTGGGGAGGGCAGGGGTCCTTTGTGGGAAGGAGGGCAGGAGTCCTCTGTGGGGAGGAGGGCAGGAGTCCTCTGTGGGGAGGGCAGGGGTCCTCTGTGGGGAGGGCAGGAGTCCTCTGTGGGGAGGGCAGGGGTCCTCTGTGGGGAGGGCAGGAGTCCTCCGTGGGGAGGGCAGGGGTCCTCTGTGGGGAGGGCAGGGGTCCTTTGTGGGGAGGAGGGCAGGAGTCCTCTGTGGGGAGGGGACAGGGGTCCTCTGTGGGGAGGGCAGGAGTCCTCTGTGGGGAGGGCAGGGGTCCTCTGTGGGGAGGGCAGGGGTCCTTTGTGGGGAGGAGGGCAGGGGTCCTCTGTGGGGAGGAGGGCAGGGGTCCTCTGTGGGGAGGGCAGGGGTCCTCTGTGGGGAGGGCAGGGGTCCTTTGTGGGAAGGAGGGCAGGAGTCCTCTGTGGGGAGGAGGGCAGGAGTCCTCTGTGGGGAGGGCAGGGGTCCTCTGTGGGGAGGGCAGGAGTCCTCTGTGGGGAGGGCAGGGGTCCTCTGTGGGGAGGGCAGGGGTCCTCTGTGGGGAGGGGGCAGGGGTCCTCTGTGGGGAGGGCAGGAATCCTCTGTGGGGAGGAGGGCAGGAGTCCTCTGTGGGGAGGGCAGGAGTCCTCTGTGGGGAGGGCAGGGGTCCTCTGTGGGGAGGGCAGGAGTCCTCTGTGGGGAGGAGGGCAGGGGTCCTCTGTGGGGAGGGCAGGGGTCCTCTGTGGGGAGGAGGGCAGGAGTCCTCTGTGGGGAGGGCAGGGGTCCTCTGTGGGGAGGGGGCAGCAGTCACGCTCTGCCTGCGCACTGGGGTTGAGAGCCTGCACGCGGGCTGAGGGGGAGGCGTGGGACCAGTACTTGAGCAGCATGAAGGCATGGCATATCTTCCCCAGCTCGGTGCCAGGCGCATCCTCCGGGCCCACAAGGGTTCTCTGTCTTGAGCACGGTGCTGGCCCAGCGTGTCGGCCGGGCCCGCGTGTCTGACAGCAGGGCCTGCCCCACAGCGCCCTGACTCCCTTGGGGTGATCGTGCGGCAGCCTGGTGTCTGGCTGGGAGTCCCTAGAGGTGGTCAAGGATGTCCGGGAGGCCTGAGGGGCTGGGGGGTCCACCCCGGGAGGCCTCTTCCCTGCAGACGTGCACAGCCCTGCCCTGTGGAGCTCAGACTGGCTGCGGGAGGCAGGCAGCAGGGGCTGGGCCATGCCGTGCTCCGGAGGGCAGGCAGAAGGCTGGCCTCCTGCGCTCCTCAGACACCGGGAGCCATGGCAGAGCGGCCTCCTGACCGCAGCTCTCAGGCTCCAGATTCTCTAAATCCTTTCCCTGCCTTTATGGAGTCCAGAGAGGCTGAGGACCTGGAGGGCATGGCCAGAAAGGCCAGGCTGGGACTGGAATCTCCTGGCCCTCGGTCACTGCCCAGTTTTGAACAGTGCCATGTTATGTCCTAGAGAAGCTCCTAACCACAGGACAAACCTCCTGCCCTCCCAGGTTCATGGAGCCCCATGGCCTCGGGAGAAACAGGGAGCATCCATCTCCCTGCTGACTCCCACCGGCAGCCTCCGTGGGGGCCCGGCCAGGCCAGGAGGAGAAGCGCCCAGCTACCTCCCAGCCTGGCCACAGTCCTCTCTGCCTGTTTTTAGACCCACGGTTGAAGAGCGTTCAAATTGCCTTGCAAATGCAGGTTTGTAATCTGGGGAATGGCTAGAGCATAGTAAAGAACACTAGGCACTGGCTGCTGGCGCCTCTAATCCTAGCTACTCAGAACACAGTATCTGAGGATTGTGTTTCAAAGCCAGGTTGGACAGATAAACCCAAGAGTCAGAGCTTGGAGGCATGCATGGCTTAGTACCAGCCAATGAGCAAAAGCAAGCATCAGATACTGAGTTTGAATCCTGGTCTCAGACAAAAAAGAAAAAGAAAAGAAATAACCAAGAGTCTCTTATCTACAAAAAAACAAAAAGCCAGAACTACAGGCTTTTTAAAGGTAGAGCACCAGCCTTGAGTGGAAAAGCCAAGCAAGTGCACAAGGCCCTGACTACACCCCCAGCCCTGGCAACAAAGAGGGGAGAGCACCGAAGTGCCGGAGCCGCTCTGGGACCTTGCTTCTAGCTGCAACCCTGCCTTTCTCTCTCAATCTATCTCGGCCTCGGCCTCCGTATCTTCGCCTCTTTTTTTCTGTCTCTGTCTCTGTCTTTCTCTCACTGTTAGGTTCTCTATGGTCTCTCTCTGTCCGTCACTCTCAGGCTTTGTCTCTCTGCCTGTCTCTCTCTCAGCCCCTCGCGGTCTCTTAGTCTCTCTCTGACTGCCAGTCTCTATCGGCCTCACAGTTCTGCTTCCGCTCCCATCTCCCACTGCCTCTCTGGCCTTACATTTCTCCTGAAGACCTGAGGGAAGCCACAGCCCGAGATCAGTGATGGCCGGGAAGACCGCTTTCGTGGGGAGACAGGGGGAGGCTGGGGGTGAACAGATACCTAATGGCACAGGGGTCTCTACAGGAGCCTTTTGGGTCCAAGCCCCAGAAGTCTCTAGGCCCACTGTGTTTGGAAAGCGGGTATCTTGACTGCCAGAGCTCAGCGGTCTTTGCTCACTCTGGGGCTCAAGGAGTGCCGGGGTCACAGCCCTCTTCTGCAGGGCCTCCCCGTCTCACACACACACTCCTTCGTTCCTCGTCCACACGTCAAGGGGCCCAGCCCACGGGGCTGTGTGGCCTCGACTCCCCTGGCTCCCAGTCACCATCCCCGTGGCCTTCCCCTCCGTCCTGTCCTGCCTGTCAGCTGCCCGATCCCCCTCGTGGTGCAAGGCTCAGGGCCAGTGTGCGCCGGGAGAGGGTTGTCTCTGAGGTCACAGTTCAGGAGCTCCCAGGCCCACAGCGATCAGGAACGCCCCCTGCCCCTCCTGCCTCCTCGTGTGTCTACCCCTTCCTCACCAGAGACCCGATCTCCATCGCCAGAGGCCTCCCTCCCCAGGACACTAAAGGCCACAGGCCACTAAAGGCGAGTGTGAGACAGGTGCGCACGTGGGTGCCGAGGGACCCAGCTGCCTCGGGGTCGGGAGCACGGCCTCCCGGAGCCCCGCGTGGACCCAGCTGCCTCGGGGTCGGGAGCACGGCCTCCCGGAGCCCCGCGTCGACCCAGCTGCCCCGGGGTCGGGAGCACGGCCTCCCGGAGCCCCGCGTGGACCCAGCTGCCCCGGGGTCGGGAGCACGGCCTCCCGGAGCCCCGCGTCGACCCAGCTGCCCCGGGGTCGGGAGCACGGCCTCCCGGAGCCCCGCGTGGACCCAGCTGCCCCGGGGTCGGGAGCACGGCCTCCCGGAGCCCCGCGTGGACCCAGCTGCCCCGGGGTCGGGAGCACGGCCTCCCGGAGCCCCGCGTGGACCCAGCTGCCCCGGGGTCGGGAGCACGGCCTCCCGGAGCCCCGCGTGGACCCAGCTGCCCCGGGGTCGGGAGCACGGCCTCCCGGAGCCCCGCGTGGACCCAGCTGCCCCGGGGTCGGGAGCACGGCCTCCCGGAGCCCCGCGTGGACCCAGCTGCCCCGGGGTCGGGAGCACGGCCTCCCGGAGCCCCGCGTGGACCCAGCTGCCTCGGGGTCGGGAGCACGGCCTCCCGGAGCTCCGCGTGGACCCAGCTGCCTCGGGGTCGGGAGCACGGCCTCCCGGAGCCCCGCGTGGACCCAGCTGCCTCGGGGTCGGGAGCACGGCCTCCCGGAGCTCCGCGTGGACCCCTGACGCTGTGGTCGGGAGCACGGCCTCCCGGAGCTCCGCGTCGACCCCTGACGCTGTGGTCGGGAGCACGGCCTCCCGGAGCTCCGCGTGGACCCCTGACGCTGTGGTCGGGAGCACGGCCTCCCGGAGCTCCGCGTGGACCCCTGACGCTGTGGTCGGGAGCTGGCCCAGTGCTTTGCGGGGCGGGAGCTGAGCTGCCCAGCCCAGGCAAGCAGTGGCGTGTCCCGGGTCCGCTCCCGCCTGTATCTATCTCCCTGTGTGTCTGCATAGTGTCTGTGCATCTCGTCTCTGCGTGTCTGGGTATTTGTGTCTGGTGTCTCTGTTGGTCTCTGTGTGTGCTACCCATAGGCCCTGGTTCCACAGAGCAGGCTAAGAGGTGGTGCAGGACACAGGCACAGACAGATGCACACTCAGTGCTGCCCAGCTAGCTTCCACCTGCACACCTGGGAGGGGGCAGGCAGGCAGAGCTACCCCCCCCCCCCCCCCCCCCCCCCCCCCCGCTCCTGGGAAGAGACTCCAACCCCTCCCCCCAGCTCCTGGGAAGAGACTCCAAGCCTTTCTCCCTGTGCCCAGGGAACTGTTCGGGGGTCTGGGGCGCCCGGTCTGGGGTGTCTCGGGGGGGTCTGGGGCACCCGGTCGGGGGTGTATCCGGTCTGCCGTCTCAGAGGTGCTCCTCCACGGAGGGTCTGCAACCTTGGAAGAATGCAGAGCCCTGTCGCGCTCACTTCTGGGGGGTCCGGAGGAGAGCCCCCCTCAGGCCTGACCCTCTGGGAAGAGGCTACGACAGGACGGCCTCCGGGGGCCGGGTCTGGTCCTCCATGCCCAGAGCGGAGATGACACGTGGCCTGGGGGGTTGGGGTCTCGAGGGCTGGCGTCTGGCAGAGCCCAGGCCAGGGGCTGTGGAAATGGCTACAGGGGTGTCAGGGAGCGGGCGGGCCCCGGAGGGAGGGCACGGCCCCCGGATGGGAGATTCTTCCCTGTTGCACTTTCTGGGCTCCTGACGCAAGCAGAAGCACACGGGGAGATAAGTGCGGAGGGGAGGCAGCGGGGCTGGCCCCGTCCCAGCGCGGGTCCGGCCCCGGCCCCACGGCCCACCCGCTGTTAGAGCAGGTCTTTGTGCCCCGGCCTCACGGTGCGGGGGTGGGACGGGGCTCGTGGCACAAAGCCATCCTCTGAGCACATGGGACAGTGCTGGCCAAGGTCTCTGCTGGGCATAAATAGGCCACCAGCTGCAGCCGCGGCGTTCACCTTCGGAAGAGCCCTCCACGGAGGTCCCATACCACCGAGCGCCCTCCACCGCGGCTCCCGGACCACCCAGGGCCCAGGCCCCCCGAGGCCTGGACCCAGGTAAGCTCAGCCAGCCTCTGGGGACACAGTCCAGCTCGCTGGGGCCCCGCTTTGCATCCACAGGATGCCCGCAGCCTGGGCCGGAAGGGGCCACACCGGACGCCGCCACCGGGCGCTGAGGAGCAGCCTGCCCGGCAGACTCGCTCGCGGCTCCTTTTTCCTATGCATATACTTCTTTGAGGGTCTGGCCTAAAGAGGTATAGGGCATGGGAAAATGGAGCAGCGAGGTCCCGCTCGGCCAGCCACCAAGGCCGCACGCCCTGCGTCACCACCAGACACGGCCCGGCCCGGCTTCGCTGCCGCCCGCTGCCTGCATTGGAAGCCAGGGCCTCGGAGGTGTGGGCAGCGGCAGGGCGGGGGGTGGGGGGGCCAAGTGGGACTGACGGGCCAAGGCCTTAGAGGAAGCCCTGGAACAGGACCTGAGACTGCCATCTGAGTTAGTGCCAGGCCTGGTCCGGATCCTGGGGGCTGTGTGCTGGGGTGCGGGGCAGCATGGCGGGGGGAGGGGCTGCATGCCAGGGTGCATGCCGGGGTGGGGGGCTGCATGCCGGGCTGCGGGGACTCCCTGCCCGCAGAGCCCAAGGACCTCGAGACCCTCAGGTCAGGGGCTGGCCTTTGACATTTTCTTTACAGGTGCAAAACACACTGTGTGCACCAGGCTTTCCACACCAGTGCGTGGCCCTGGGTCTGATGGAGGAGGGTACCATGGGCTCTGGGTGGAGGAGAACCACTTCCAGACACTTCCGACGGGGTGGGAAGGGCTGCTTTTCTGATCAGAAGTGTGGGTGAAGCTGGAGTGGAGGTGCAGCTTGGGGCTGTAGCTCCGCCTAGGGTGCATGGGCCTGGAACTCGGCCCCCAGCCCTACGCAGGCACGCACACTTGCACACGCACATGTGCATGCACACACAGCTATTTAACTTAAATTCATGATGTGTAGTAAAGCCAACAAAAATAAAGCATTCAGGGAGCTGCTCTGTTTCACTGTGCCTTTGCTCTGCGCCTGCCGGCCGTGTCAGACCCACCAGAGGTCTGGGTGTCATAAAGATGACTTCCTCATGCTCCAGTGGGGCTGTGGGCCAGCCCAGATCTGGGCCCACCTCTCGAAGGGCCCAGGAACCTGACCAGACCTAGGACACCATTGGGGCCCGAAGAGCCCAGGAGCTCCAGCTCCCTGGAAAAGAAGCATGGGGGTGGGCAGGAGGAATCTGAAAAGCCATTGTTGGCTGATGATTTTCAAAGGTCAAGTCTCCAGACAGGCTCTTGCCACAGCCTCTACCTGTCTGGTCTGCCATCTCGGAGACCACATGACAGCTGGCCCAACAAAGTGAACACCCAATGGCACGGCTGCTGGCAGAGTCAAGCCAGCCTGGCCTCTTCCGAAATCTCAACCTAGTGGCCGTGCTGACACTAGCCAGGTTGGCTGAGCCCCGTGCGAGGAGGAGAAACACAGGGGAGAGAAGAAAGGGGCTGGTGGGGGGGAGGGTCCCAGGCCCCATCCCACCTGCCCTCACCCCACCACACAGACCTGCTCCCACCACACCACACACCTGCTCCCACCACACACACACACCTGCTCACACCACACCACACACACCTGCTCCCACCACACCACACACCTGCTCCCACCACACAGACCTGCTCCCACCACACACACACCTGCTCACACCACACCACACACACCTGCTCCCACCACACCACACACCTGCTCCCACCACACCACACACCTGCTCCCACCACACCACACACACCTGCTACCACCACACACACCTGCTCCCACCACACAGACCTGCTCCCACCACACCCCACACACCTGCTCCCACCACACAGACCTGCTCCCACCACACCACACACACCTGCTCCCACCACACCACACACACCTGCTCCCACCATACACACCTGCTCCCACCACACCACACACACCTGCTCCCACCACACCACACACACCTGCTCCCACCACACCACACACCTGCTCCCACCACACCACACACACCTGCTCCCACCACACCACACACACCTGCTCCCACCACACACACACCTGCTCCCACCACACCACACACCTGCTCCCACCACACCACACACCTGCTCCCACCACACACACACACCTGCTCCCACCACACCACACACCTGCTCCCACCACACACACACACCTGCTCCCACCCCACACACCTGCTCCCACCACACACACACCTGCTCCCACCACACCACACACACCTGCTCCCACCACACACACACCTGCTCCCACCACACACACACACCTGCTCCCACCCCACACACCTGCTCCCACCACACGACACACCTGCTCCCACCACACACCTGTTCCCACCACACACACACACCTGCTCCCACCACACCACACACCTGCTCCCACCACACCACACACACCTGCTCCCACCACACCACACACACCTGCTCCCACCACACCACACACAACTGCTCCCACCACACACACACACCTGCTCCCACCACACCACACACACCTGCTCCCACCACACCACACACCTGCTCCCACCCCACACACCTGCTCCCACCACACGACACACCTGCTCCCACCACACACCTGTTCCCACCACACACACACCTGCTCCCACCACACCACACACCTGCTCCCACCACACCACACACAACTGCTCCCACCACACACACACACCTGCTCCCACCACACCACACACACCTGCTCCCACCACACACACACACCTGCTCCCACCACACCACACACCTGCTCCCACCACACACACACACCTGCTCCCACCACACCACACACACCTGCTCCCACCACACACACACAACTGCTCCCACAACACACACACCTGCTCCCACCACACCACACACCTGCTCCCACCACACACACACCTGCTCCCACCACACCACACACCTGCTCCCACCACACCACACACCTGCTCCCACACCACACACACCTGCTCCCACCACACACACACACCTGCTCCCACCACACACACACCTGCTTCGACCACACCACACACACCTGCTCCCACCACACCACACACCTGCTCCCACCACACCACACACACCTGCTCCCACCACACACACACACCTGCTCCCACCACACCACACACACCTGCTCCCACCACACCACACACACCTGCTCCCACCACACACACACACCTGCTCCGACCACACCACACACACCTGTTCCCAACACACACACCTGCTCCCACGACACACACACCTGCTCCCACCACACCACACACCTGCTCCCACCACACCACACACACCTGCTCCCATCACACCACACACCTGCTCCCACCACACACACACACCTGCTCCCACCACACCACACACACCTGCTCCCACCACACCACACACCTGCTCCCACCACACCACACACACCTGCTCCCACCACACCACACACCTGCTCCCACCACACCACACACACCTGCTCCCACCACACCACACACACCTGCTCCCACCACACCACACACACCTGCTCCCACCACACACACACACCTGCTCCCACCACACCACACACCTGCTCCCACCACACCACACACACCTGCTCCCACCACACCACACACACCTGCTCCCACCACACACACACACCTGCTCCGACCACACCACACACACCTGTTCCCAACACACACACCTGCTCCCACCACACACACACCTGCTCCCACCACACCACACACCTGCTCCCACCACACACACACACCTGCTCCCACCACACCACACACCTGCTCCCACCACACACACACCTGCTCCCACCACACACACACCTGCTCCCACACCACACACCTGCTCCCACCACACACACACCTGCTCCCACCACACCACACACCTGCTCCCACCACACCACACACCTGCTCCCACCACACCACACACACCTGCTCCCACCACACGACACACCTGCTCCCACCACACCACACACCTGCTCCCACCACACCACACACACCTGCTCCCACCACACCACACACACCTGCTCCCACCACACACACACCTGCTCCCACCACACCACACACCTGCTCCCACCACACCACACACACCTGCTCCCACCACACCACACACCTGCTCCCACCACACCACACACCTGCTCCCACACCACACACCTGCTCCCACCACACCACACACACCTGCTCCCACCACACCACACACCTGCTCCCACCACACCACACACCTGCTCCCACCACACACACACACCTGCTCCCACCACACCACACACACCTGCTCCCACCACACACACACACCTGCTCCCACCACACCACACACACCTGCTCCCACCACACCACACACACCTGCTCCCACCACACCACACACACCTGCTCCCACCACACCACACACCTGCTCCCACCACACCACACACCTGCTCCCACCACA
This sequence comes from Dipodomys spectabilis, assembly GCF_019054845.1. NCBI lineage: Eukaryota > Metazoa > Chordata > Mammalia > Rodentia > Heteromyidae > Dipodomys > Dipodomys spectabilis. Next base: position 280,430 of record NW_024870990.1, on the reverse strand, counting down.
CCACACACACCTGCTCCCACCACACCACACACACCTGCTCCCACCACACACACACCTGCTCCCACCACACCACACACCTGCTCCCACCACACCACACACACCTGCTCCCACCACACCACACACCTGCTCCCACCACACCACACACCTGCTCCCACACCACACACCTGCTCCCACCACACCACACACACCTGCTCCCACCACACCACACACCTGCTCCCACCACACCACACACACCTGCTCCCACCACACCACACACACCTGCTCCCACCACACACACACACCTGCTCCCACCACACCACACACCTGCTCCCACCACACCACACACACCTGCTCCCACCACACACACACACCTGCTCCCACCACACACACACACCTGCTCCCACCACACCACACACCTGCTCCCACCACACACACACACCTGCTCCCACCACACACACACACCTGCTCCCACCACACCACACACACCTGCTCCCACCACACCACACACACCTGCTCCCACCACACCACACACACCTGCTCCCACCAAACACACACACCTGCTCCCACCACACCACACACACCTGCTCCCACCACACCACACACACCTGCTCCCACGACACCACACACACCTGCTCCCACCACACCACACACCTGCTCCCACCACACCACACACCTGCTCCCACCACACCACACACACCTGCTCCCACCACACCACACACACCTGCTCCCACCACACACACACCTGCTCCCACCACACCACACACCTGCTCCCACCACACCACACACACCTGCTCCCACCACACACCTGCTCTCACCACACCACACACCTGCTCCCACCACACCACACACCTGCTCCCAACACACACACACACCTGCTCCCACCACACACCTGCTCCCACCACAAAACACACCTGCTCCCACCACACACACTCACCTGGTCCCACCACACCACACACACCTGCTCCCACCACACTACACACCTGCTCCCACCACAAACACCTGCTCCCACCACACCACACACCTGCTCCCACCACACCACACACCTGCTCCCACCACACCACACACCTGCTCCCACACCACACACACCTGCTCCCACCACACCACACACCTGCTCCCACCACACCACACACCTGCTCCCACCACACCACACACACCTGCTCCCACCACACCACACACACCTGCTCCCACCACACCACACACCTGCTCCCACCACACCACACACCTGCTCCCACCACACCACACACACCTGCTCCCACCACACCACACACACCTGCTCCCACCACACCACACACCTGCTCCCACCACACCACACACCTGCTCCCACCACACCACACACACCTGCTCCCACCACACCACACACACCTGCTCCCACCACACACACACCTGCTCCCACCACACCACACACCTGCTCCCACCACACCACACACACCTGTTCCCACCACACCACACACCTGCTCCCACCACACCACACACCTGCTCCCACACCACACACCTGCTCCCACCACACCACACACACCTGCTCACACCACACCACACACCTGCTCCCACCACACCACACACACCTGCTCCCACCACACCACACACACCTGCTCCCACCACACACACACACCTGCTCCCACCACACACCTGCTCCCACCACACCACACACCTGCTCCCACCACACCACACACCTGCTCCCACCACACCACACACCTGCTCCCACCACACACACCTGCTCCCACCACACCACACCCTGCTCCCACCACACCACACACCTGCTCCCACCACACCACACACCTGCTCCCACCACACCACACACCTGCTCCCACCACACCACACACCTGCTCCCACACCACACACACCTGCTCCCACCACACACACACACCTGCTCCCACCACACACACACCTGCTCCCACCACACCACACAGACCTGCTCCCCCCACACCACACACAACTGCTCCCACCACACCACACACACCTGCTCCCACCACACCACACACCTGCTCCCACCACACCACACACACCTGCTCCCACCACACACACCTGCTCCCACCACACCACACACCTGCTCCCACCACACCACACACCTGCTCCCACCACACACACACCTGCTCCCACCACACACACACACCTGCTCCCACCATGCCACACACACCTGCTCCCACCACACCACACACACCTGCTCCCACCACACCACACACCTGCTCCCACCACACACACACACCTGCTCCCACCACACCACACACCTGCTCCCACCACACACACACACCTGCTCCCACCACACACACACACCTGCTCCCACACCACACACCTGCTCCCACCACACCACACACCTGCTCCCACCACACACACACACCTGCTCCCACCACACACACACACCTGCTCCCACCACACCACACACACCTGCTCCCACCACACCACACACACCTGCTACCACCACACACACACACCTGCTCCCACCACACACACACCTGCTCCCACCACACACACACACCTGCTCCCACCACACCACACACACCTGCTCCCACACCACACACCTGCTCCCACCACACCACACACCTGCTCCCACCACACACACACACCTGCTCCCACACCACACACCTGCTCCCACCACACCACACACACCTGCTCCCACCACACCACACACCTGCTCCCACCACACACACACACCTGCTCCCACCACACCACACACCTGCTCCCACCACACCACACACACCTGCTCCCACCACACCACACACCTGCTCCCACCACACCACACACCTGCTCCCACCACACCACACACCTGCTCCCACCACACCACACACCTACTCCCACCACACACACACACCTGCTCCCACCACACCACACACCTGCTCCCACCACACCACACACACCTGCTCCCACCACACCACACACCTGCTCCCACCACACCACACACCTGCTCCAACCACACCACACACCTGCTCCCACCACACACACCTGCTCCCACCACACCACACACCTGCTCCCACCACACACACACCTGCTCCCACCACACACACACACCTGCTCCCACCACACCACACATACCTGCTCCCACCACACCACACACACCTGCTCCCACACCACACATACCTGCTCCCACCACACCACACACCTGCTCCCACCACACACACACCTGCTCCCACCACACACACACACCTGCTCCCACCACACCACACACACCTGCTCCCACCACACCACACACACCTGCTCCCACCACACCACACACCTGCTCCCACCACACCACACACACCTGCTCCCACCACACCACACACACCTGCTCCCACCACACACACACACCTGCTCCCACCACACACACACACCTGCTCCCACCACACCACACACACCTGCTCCCACCACACCACACACACCTGCTCCCACCACACCACACACACCTGCTCCCACCACACCACACAGACCTGCTCCCACCACACCACACACCTGCTCCCACCACACCACACACCTGCTCCCACCACACCACACACCTGCTCCCACACCACACACCTGCTCCCACCACACCACACACCTGCTCCCACCACACCACACACCTGCTCCCACCACACCACACCCCTGCTCCCACCACACACACACACCTGCTCCCACCACACCACACATACCTGCTCCCACCACACCACACACACCTGCTCCCACACCACACATACCTGCTCCCACCACACCACACACCTGCTCCCACCACACACACACCTGCTCCCACCACACCACACACCTGCTCCCACCACACCACACACACCTGCTCCCACCACACACACACACCTGCTCCCACCACACACACCTGCTCCCACCACACCACACACCTGCTCCCACCACACTACACACCTACTCCCACCACACACACACACCTGCTCCCACCACACCACACACACCTGCTCCCACCACACCACACACCTGCTCCCACCACACACACACACCTGCTCCCACCACACCACACAGACCTGCTCCCACCACACCACACACCTGCTCCCACCACACCACACACCTGCTCCCACCACACCACACACCTGCTCCCACCACACACACACACCTGCTCCCACCACACCACACACCTGCTCCCACCACACCACACACACCTGCTCCCACCACACACACACATCTGCTCCCACCACACCACACACACCTGCTCCCACCACACCACACACCGGCTCCCACCACACCACACACCTGCTCGCACCACACCACACACCTGCTCCCACCACACCACACACACCTGCTCCCACCACACACCTGCTCCCACCACACACACACACCTGCTCCCACACCACACACCTGCTCCCACCACACCACACACCTGCTCCCACCACACCACACACACCTGCTCCCACCACACCACACACCTGCTCCCACCACACACACACACCTGCTCCCACCACACCACACACCTGCTCCCACACCACACACCTGCTCCCACCACACCACACACACCTGCTCCCACCACACCACACACCTGCTCCCACCACTCCACACACACCTGCTCCCACCACACACACACACCTGCTCCCACCACACCACACACCTGCTCCCACCACACCACACACACCTGCTCCCACCACACACACACACGTGCTCCCACCACACACCTGCTCCCACCACACCACACACACCTGCTCCCACCACACCACACACCTGCTCCCACCACACCACACACACCTGCTCCCACCACACCACACACACCTGCTCCCACCACACCACACACCTGCTCCCACACCACACACCTGCTCCCACCACACACACACACCTGCTCCCACACCACACCACACACCTGCTCCCACCACACACACACCTGCTCCCACAACACACCACACACCTGCTCCCACACCACACACCTGCTCCCACCACACCACACACCTGCTCCCACCACACCACACACACCTGCTCCCACCACACCACACACCTGCTCCCACCACACCACACACACCTGCTCCCACCACACCACACACACCTGCTCCCACCACACCACACACCTGCTCCCACACCACACACCTGCTCCCACCACACACACACACCTGCTCCCACACCACACCACACACCTGCTCCCACCACACACACACCTGCTCCCACCACACCACACACCTGCTCCCACCACACCACACACACCTGCTCCCACCACACCACACACCTGCTCCCACCACACCACACACCTGCTCCCACCACACCACACACGTGCTCCCACCACACCACACACACCTGCTCCCACCACACCACACACCTGCTCCCACCACACCACACACCTGCTCCCACCACACCACACACCTGCTCCCACCACACACACACACCTGCTCCCACCAGACCACACACACCTGCTCCCACCACACCACACACCTGCTCCCACCACACCACACACCTGCTCCCACCACACCACACACACCTGCTCCCACCACACACACACCTGCTCCCACCACACCACACACCTGCTCCCACCACACCACACACACCTGCTCCCACCACACCACACACACCTGCTCCCACATCACACACCTGCTCCCACCACACACACACACCTGCTCCCACCACACACACCTGCTCCCACCACACCAAACACCTGCTCCCACCACACACACACACCTGCTCCCACCACACCACACACACCTGCTCCCACCACAAACACCTGCTCCCACCACACACACACACCTGCTCCCACCACACCACACACACACACCTGCTCCCACCACACACACACACCTGCTCCCACCACACCACACACCTGCTCCCACACCACACACCTGCTCCCACCACAACACACACCTGCTCCCACCACACCACACACCTGCTCCCACACCACACACCTGCTCCCACCACACCACACACCTGCTCCCACCACACCCCACACACCTGCTCCCACCACACCACACACACCTGCTCCCACATCACACACCTCCTCCCACCACACACACACACCTGCTCCCACCACACACACCTGCTCCCACCACACCACACACCTGCTCCCACCACACACACACACCTGCTCCCACCACACCACACACACCTGCTCCCACCACACACACACACCTGCTCCCACCACACCCCACACACCTGCTCCCACCACACAACACACCTGCTCCCACCACACACACACACCTGCTCCCACCACACAAACCTGCTCCCACCACACCACACACCTGCTCCCACCACACACACACACCTGCTCCCACCACACCACACACACCTGCTCCCACCACACCACACACACCTGCTCCCACCACACCACACACCTGCTTCCACACCACACACCTGCTCCCACCACACCACACACCTGCTCCCACCACACACACACACCTGCTCCCACCACACACACACACGTGCTCCCACCACACACCTGCTCCCACCACACCACACACACCTGCTCCCACCACACCACACACCTGCTCCCACCACACCACACACACCTGCTCCCACCACACCACACACACCTGCTCCCACCACACCACACACCTGCTCCCACACCACACACCTGCTCCCACCACACACACACACCTGCTCCCACACCACACCACACACCTGCTCCCACCACACACACACCTGCTCCCACAACACACCACACACCTGCTCCCACACCACACACCTGCTCCCACCACACCACACACCTGCTCCCACCACACCACACACACCTGCTCCCACCACACCACACACCTGCTCCCACCACACCACACACACCTGCTCCCACCACACCACACACACCTGCTCCCACCACACCACACACCTGCTCCCACACCACACACCTGCTCCCACCACACACACACACCTGCTCCCACACCACACCACACACCTGCTCCCACCACACACACACCTGCTCCCACCACACCACACACCTGCTCCCACCACACCACACACACCTGCTCCCACCACACCACACACCTGCTCCCACCACACCACACACCTGCTCCCACCACACCACACACGTGCTCCCACCACACCACACACACCTGCTCCCACCACACCACACACCTGCTCCCACCACACCACACACCTGCTCCCACCACACCACACACCTGCTCCCACCACACACACACACCTGCTCCCACCACACCACACACACCTGCTCCCACCACACCACACACCTGCTCCCACCACACCACACACCTGCTCCCACCACACCACACACACCTGCTCCCACCACACACACACCTGCTCCCACCACACCACACACCTGCTCCCACCACACCACACACACCTGCTCCCACCACACCACACACACCTGCTCCCACATCACACACCTGCTCCCACCACACACACACACCTGCTCCCACCACACACACCTGCTCCCACCACACCAAACACCTGCTCCCACCACACACACACACCTGCTCCCACCACACCACACACACCTGCTCCCACCACAAACACCTGCTTCCACCACACACACACACCTGCTCCCACCACACCACACACACACACCTGCTCCCACCACACACACACACCTGCTCCCACCACACCACACACCTGCTCCCACACCACACACCTGCTCCCACCACAACACACACCTGCTCCCACCACACCACACACCTGCTCCCACACCACACACCTGCTCCCACCACACCACACACCTGCTCCCACCACACCCCACACACCTGCTCCCACCACACCACACACACCTGCTCCCACATCACACACCTCCTCCCACCACACACACACACCTGCTCCCACCACACACACCTGCTCCCACCACACCACACACCTGCTCCCACCACACACACACACCTGCTCCCACCACACCACACACACCTGCTCCCACCACACACACACACCTGCTCCCACCACACCCCACACACCTGCTCCCACCACACAACACACCTGCTCCCACCACACACACACACCTGCTCCCACCACACAAACCTGCTCCCACCACACCACACACCTGCTCCCACCACACACACACACCTGCTCCCACCACACCACACACACCTGCTCCCACCACACCACACACACCTGCTCCCACCACACCACACACCTGCTTCCACACCACACACCTGCTCCCACCACACCACACACCTGCTCCCACCACACACACACACCTGCTCCCACCACACAAACCTGCTCCCACCACACCACACACCTGCTCCCACCACACCACACACCTGCTCCCACCACACCACACACCTGCTCCCACCACACACACCTGCTCCCACACCACACACACCTGCTCCCACCACACCACACACCTGCTCCCACCATACCACACACCTGCTCCCACCACACCACACACACCTGCTCCCACCACACCACACACACCTGCTCCCACCACACACACCTGCTCCCACCACACCACACACACCTGCTCCCACCACACCACACACCTGCTCCCACCACACCACACACCTGCTCCCACCACACACACACACCTGCTCCCACCACACCACACACACCTGCTCCCACCACACCACACACACCTGCTCCCACCACACCACACACCTGCTCCCACCACACCCCACACCTGCTCCCACCACACCACACACCTGCTCCCACCACACCACACACACCTGCTCCCACCACACCACACACACCTGCTCCTACCACACCTCACACCTGCTCCCACCACACCACACACACCTGCTCCCACCACACACACACACCTGCTCCCACCACACCACACACCTGCTCCCACCACACCACACACCTGCTCCCACCACACCACACACACCTGCTCCCACCACACCACACACCTGCTCCCACCACTCCACACACCTGCACCCACCACACCACACACCTGCTCCCACCACACCACACACACCTGCTCCCACCACACCACACATACCTGCTCCCACCACACCACACACCTGCTCCCACCACACCACACACCTGCTCCCACCACACCCCACACCTGCTCCCAACACACCACACACCTGCTCCCACCACACCACACACACCTGCTCCCACCACACCACACACACCTGCTCCCACCACACCACACACCTGCTCCCACCACACCACACACACCTGCTCCCACCACACACACACACCTGCTCCCACCACACCACACACCTGCTCCCACCACACCACACACCTGCTCCCACCACACCACACACACCTGCTCCCACCACACCACACACCTGCCCCCACCACACCACACACCTGCTCCCACCACACCACACACCTGCTCCCACCACACCACACACACCTGCTCCCACCACACCACACATACCTGCTCCCACCACACCACACACCTGCTCCCACCACACCACACACCTGCTCCCACCACGCACACACACCTGCTCCCACCACACAAACCTGCTCCCACCACACCACACACCTGCTCCCACCACACACACACATCTGCTCCCACCACACCACACACACCTGCTCCCACCACACCACACACCTGCTCCCACCACACCACACACCTGCTCCCACCACACCACACACACCTGCTCCCACCACACCACACACACCTGCTCCCACCACACCACACACCTGCTCCCACACCACACACCTGCTCCCACCACACACACACACCTGCTCCCACCACACCACACACCTGCTCCCACCACACCACACACACCTGCTCCCACCACACACACACACCTGCTCCCACCACACCACACACCTGCTCCCACCACGCCACACACCTGCTTCCACCACACCACACACACCTGCTCCCACCACACCACACACACCTGCTCCCACCACACACACACCTGCTCCCACCACACCACACACCTGCTCCCACCACACCACACACCTGCTCCCACCACACCACACACACCTGCTCCCACCACACCACACACACCTGCTCCCACCACACCACACACCTGCTCCCACCACACCACACACACCTGCTCCCACGACACACACACACCTGCTCCCACCACACACACACACCTGCTCCCACCACACCACACATACCTGCTCCCACCACACCACACACCTGCTCCCACCACACCACACACCTGCTCCCACCACACCACACACACCTGCTCCCACCACACCACACATACCTGTTCCCACCACACACACACCTGCTCCCACCACACCACACACACCTGCTCCCACCACACCACACACCTGCTCCCACCACACCACACACCTGCTCCCACCACACACACACACCTGCTCCCACCACACCACACACACCTGCTCCCACCACACCACACACCTGCTCCCACCACACCACACACACCTGCTCCCACCACACACACACACCTGCTCCCACCACACCACACACCTGCTCCCACCACACCACACACACCTGCTCCCACCACACCACACACACCTGCTCCCACACCACACACACCTGCTCCCACCACACCACACACCTGCTCCCACCACACCACACACATCTGCTCCCACACCACACACACCTGCTCCCACCACACCACACACACCTGCTCCCACCACACCACACACCTGCTCCCACCACACCACACACCTGCTCCCACCACACCACACACACCTGCTCCCACCACACCACACACACCTGCTCCCACCACACCACACACCTGCTCCCACCACACCACACACCTGCTCCCACCACACCACACACACCTGCTCCCACCACACCACACACCTGCTCCCACCACACACACACCTGCTCCCACCACACCACACACCTGCTCCCACCACACCACACACACCTGCTCCCACCACACCACACACCTGCTCCCACACCACACACCTGCTCCCACCACACACACACCTGCTCCCACCACACACACACCTGCTCCCACCACACCACACACACCTGCTCCCACCACACCACACACCTGCTCCCACCACACCACACACACCTGCTCCCACCACACCACACACACCTGCTCCCACCACACACACACACCTGCTCCCACCACACCACACACCTGCTCCCACCATACCACACACCTGCTCCCACCACACCACACACCTGCTCCCACACCACACCACACACACCTGCTCCCACCACACACACACACCTGCTCCCACCACAGCACACACCTGCTCCCACCACACCACACACCTGCTCCCACCACACCACACACACCTGCTCCCACCACACCACACACCTGCTCCCACACCACACACCTGCTCCCACCACACACACACCTGCTCCCACCACACACACACCTGCTCCCACCACACCACACACACCTGCTCCCACCATACACACACACCTGCTCCCACCACACCACACACCTGCTCCCACAAAACACACACCTGCTCCCACCACACCACACATACCTGCTCCCACCACACCACACACCTGCTCCCACACCACACACCTGCTCCCACCACACCACACACCTGCTCCCACCACACCACACACCTGCTCCCACACCACACACCTGCTCCCACCACACCACACACCTGCTCCCACCACACCACACACCTGCTCCCACCACACCACACACCTGCTCCCACACCACACACACCTGCTCCCACCACACCACACACACCTGCTCCCACCACACACACCCACCTGCTCCCACCACACCACACACCTGCTCCCACCACACCACACACCTGCTCCCACCACACCACACACACCTGCTCCCACCACACACACACACCTGCTCCCATCACACACACACACCTGCTCCCACCACACCACACACACCTGCTCCCACCACACCACACACCTGCTCCCACCACACCACACACCTGCTCCCACCACACCACACACCTGCTCCCACCACACCACACACACCTGCTCCCACCACACACACACACCTGCTCCCACCACACACACACACCTGCTCCCACCACACCACACACACCTGCTCCCACCACACCACACACCTGCTCCCACCACACCACACACCTGCTCCCACCACACCACACACCTGCTCCCACCACACCACACACCTGCTCCCACCACACACACACACCTGCTCCCACCACACCACACACCTGCTCCCACCACACCACACACCTGCTCCCACCACACCACACACCTGCTCCCACCACACCACACAGACCTGCTCCCACCACACCACACACCTGCTCCCACCACACCACACACCTGCTCCCACCATACCACACACACCTGCTCCCACCGCACACACACACCTGCTCCCACCACACCACACACCTGCTCCCACCACCCCACACACACCTGCTCCCACCACACACACACACCTGCTCCCACCACACCACACACCTGCTCCCACCACACCACACACCTGCTCCCACCACACCACACACCTGCTCCCACCACACCACACACCTGCTCCCACCACACCACACACACCTGCTCCCACCACACCACACACCTGCTCCCACCCCACACACACCTGCTCCCACACCACACCACACACCTGCTCCCACCACACCACACACACCTGCTCCCACCACACACACCTGCTCCCACCACACCACACACCTGCTCCCACCACACCACACACCTGCTCCCACCACACCACACACCTGCTCCCACCACACCACATACCTGCTCCCACCACACCACACACACCTGCTCCCACCACACCACACAGACCTGCTCCCACCACACACACACCTGCTCCCACCACACCACACACCTGCTCCCACCATACACACACACCTGCTCCCACCACACACACAAACCTGCTCCCACCACACCACACACCTGCTCCCACCACACCACACACCTGCTCCCACCACACCACACACACCTGCTCCCACGACACCACACACCTGCTCCCACCACACACACACACCTGCTGCCACCACACCACACACCTGCTCCCACCACACCACACACCTGCTCCCACCACACCACACACCTGCTCCAACCATACACACACCTGCTCCCACCACACCACACACCTGCTCCCACGACACCACACACCTGCTCCCACCACACCACACATACCTGCTCCCACCACACCACACACACCTGCTCCCACCACACCACACACCTGCTCCCACCACACCACACACCTGCTCCCACCACACACACACCTGCTCCCACCACACCACACACACCTGCTCCCACACCACACACCTGCTCCCACCACACCACACACACCTGCTCCCACCACAACACACACCTGCTCCCACCACACCACACACCTGCTCCCACCACACCACACACACCTGCTCCCAATACACTACACACACCTGCTCCCACCACACACACACACCTGCTCCCACCACACCACACACACCTGCTCCCACACCACACACCTGCTCCCACCACACACACACAACTGCTCCCAACACACCACACACACCTGCTCCCACCACACCACACACCTGCTCCCACCACACACACCTGCTCCCACCACACACACCTGCTCCCACCACACCACACACACCTGCTCCCACCACATCACACACCTGCTCCCACCACACACACACACCTGCTCCCACCACACCACACACACCTGCTCAGACCACATCACAATCACCTGCTCCCACCACACCACACACCTGCTCCCACCACACACACACCTGCTCCCACCACACCACACACACCTGCTCCCACCACACCACACACCTGCTCCCACCACACCACACACCTGCTCCCACCACACACACACCTGCTCCCACCACACCACACACACCTGCTCCCACCACACCACACACCTGCTCCCACCACACCACACACTTGCTCCCACCACACACACCTGCTCCCACCACACCACACACCTGCTCCCACCACACACACCTGCTCCCACACCACCACACACCTGCTCCCACCACACACACACACCTGCTCCCACCACACCACACCTGCTCCCACCACACCACACAAACCTGCTCCCACCACACCACACACCTGCTCCCACACCACACACCTGCTCCCACCACACACACACACCTGCTCCCACACCACACCACACACCTGCTCCCACCACACCACACACCTGCTCCCACCACACCACACACACCTGCTCCCACCACACCACACACCTGCTCCCACCACACCACACACCTTTTCCCACCACACCACACACACCTGCTCACACCACACACACACCTGCTCCCACCACACCACACACACCTGCTCCCACCACACCACACACCTGCTCCCACCACACCACACACCTGCTCCCACCACACCACACACACCTGCTCCCACCACACCACACACCTGCTCCCACCACACCACACACACCTGCTCCCACCACACCACACATACCTGTTCCCACCACACACACACCTGCTCCCACCACACCACACACACCTGCTCCCACCACACCACACACCTGCTCCCACCACACCACACACCTGCTCCCACCACACACACACACCTGCTCCCACCACACCACACACACCTGCTCCCACCACACCACACACCTGCTCCCACCACACCACACACACCTGCTCCCACCACACACACACACCTGCTCCCACCACACCACACACCTGCTCCCACCACACCACACACACCTGCTCCCACCACACCACACACACCTGCTCCCACACCACACACACCTGCTCCCACCACACCACACACCTGCTCCCACCACACCACACACATCTGCTCCCACACCACACACACCTGCTCCCACCACACCACACACACCTGCTCCCACCACACCACACACCTGCTCCCACCACACCACACACCTGCTCCCACCACACCACACACACCTGCTCCCACCACACCACACACACCTGCTCCCACCACACCACACACCTGCTCCCACCACACCACACACCTGCTCCCACCACACCACACACACCTGCTCCCACCACACCACACACCTGCTCCCACCACACACACACCTGCTCCCACCACACCACACACCTGCTCCCACCACACCACACACACCTGCTCCCACCACACAACACACCTGCTCCCACACCACACACCTGCTCCCACCATACACACACCTGCTCCCACCACACACACACCTGCTCCCACCACACCACACACACCTGCTCCCACCACACCACACACCTGCTCCCACCACACCACACACACCTGCTCCCACCACACCACACACACCTGCTCCCACCACACACACACACCTGCTCCCACCACACCACACACCTGCTCCCACCATACCACACACCTGCTCCCACCACACCACACACCTGCTCCCACACCACACCACACACACCTGCTCCCACCACACACACACACCTGCTCCCACCACAGCACACACCTGCTCCCACCACACCACACACCTGCTCCCACCACACCACACACACCTGCTCCCACCACACCACACACCTGCTCCCACACCACACACCTGCTCCCACCATACACACACCTGCTCCCACCACACACACACCTGCTCCCACCACACCACACGCACCTGCTCCCACCATACACACACACCTGCTCCCACCACACCACACACCTGCTCCCACAAAACACACACCTGCTCCCACCACACCACACATACCTGCTCCCACCACACCACACACCTGCTCCCACACCACACACCTGCTCCCACCACACCACACACCTGCTCCCACCACACCACACACCTGCTCCCACACCACACACCTGCTCCCACCACACCACACACCTGCTCCCACCACACCACACACCTGCTCCCACCACACCACACACCTGCTCCCACACCACACACACCTGCTCCCACCACACCACACACACCTGCTCCCACCACACACACCCACCTGCTCCCACCACACCACACACCTGCTCCCACCACACCACACACCTGCTCCCACCACACCACACACACCTGCTCCCACCACACACACACACCTGCTCCCATCACACACACACACCTGCTCCCACCACACCACACACACCTGCTCCCACCACACCACACACCTGCTCCCACCACACCACACACCTGCTCCCACCACACCACACACCTGCTCCCACCACACCACACACACCTGCTCCCACCACACACACACACCTGCTCCCACCACACACACACACCTGCTCCCACCACACCACACACACCTGCTCCCACCACACCACACACCTGCTCCCACCACACCACACACCTGCTCCCACCACACCACACACCTGCTCCCACCACACCACACACCTGCTCCCACCACACACACACACCTGCTCCCACCACACCACACACCTGCTCCCACCACACCACACACCTGCTCCCACCACACCACACACCTGCTCCCACCACACCACACAGACCTGCTCCCACCACACCACACACCTGCTCCCACCACACCACACACCTGCTCCCACCATACCACACACACCTGCTCCCACCGCACACACACACCTGCTCCCACCACACCACACACCTGCTCCCACCACCCCACACACACCTGCTCCCACCACACACACACACCTGCTCCCACCACACCACACACCTGCTCCCACCACACCACACACCTGCTCCCACCACACCACACACCTGCTCCCACCACACCACACACCTGCTCCCACCACACCACACACACCTGCTCCCACCACACCACACACCTGCTCCCACCCCACACACACCTGCTCCCACACCACACCACACACCTGCTCCCACCACACCACACACACCTGCTCCCACCACACACACCTGCTCCCACCACACCACACACCTGCTCCCACCACACCACACACCTGCTCCCACCACACCACACACCTGCTACCACCACACCACATACCTGCTCCCACCACACCACACACACCTGCTCCCACCACACCACACAGACCTGCTCCCACCACACACACACCTGCTCCCACCACACCACACACCTGCTCCCACCATACACACACACCTGCTCCAACCATACACACACCTGCTCCCACCACACCACACACCTGCTCCCACCACACCACACATACCTGCTCCCACCACACCACACACACAAGCTCCCACCACACCACACACCTGCTCCCACCACACCACACACCTGCTCCCACCACACACACACCTGCTCCCACCACACCACACACACCTGCTCCCACACCACACACCTGCTCCCACCACACCACACACACCTGCTCCCACCACAACACACACCTGCTCCCACCACACCACACACCTGCTCCCACCACACCACACACACCTGCTCCCAATACACTACACACACCTGCTCCCACCACACACACACACCTGCTCCCACCACACCACACACCTGCTCCCACCCCACACACACCTGCTCCCACACCACACCACACACCTGCTCCCACCACACCACACACACCTGCTCCCACCACACACACCTGCTCCCACCACACCACACACCTGCTCCCACCACACCACACACCTGCTCCCACCACACCACACACCTGCTACCACCACACCACACACCTGCTCCCACCACACACACACACCTGCTGCCACCACACCACACACCTGCTCCCACCACACCACACACCTGCTCCCACCACACCACACACCTGCTCCAACCATACACACACCTGCTCCCACCACACCACACACCTGCTCCCACGACACCACACACCTGCTCCCACCACACCACACATACCTGCTCCCACCACACCACACACACCTGCTCCCACCACACCACACACCTGCTCCCACCACACCACACACCTGCTCCCACCACACACACACCTGCTCCCACCACACCACACACACCTGCTCCCACACCACACACCTGCTCCCACCACACCACACACACCTGCTCCCACCACAACACACACCTGCTCCCACCACACCACACACCTGCTCCCACCACACCACACACACCTGCTCCCAATACACTACACACACCTGCTCCCACCACACACACACACCTGCTCCCACCACACCACACACACCTGCTCCCACACCACACACCTGCTCCCACCACACACACACAACTGCTCCCAACACACCACACACACCTGCTCCCACCACACCACACACCTGCTCCCACCACACACACCTGCTCCCACCACACACACCTGCTCCCACCACACCACACACACCTGCTCCCACCACATCACACACCTGCTCCCACCACACACACACCTGCTCCCACCACACCACACACACCTGCTCAGACCACATCACAATCACCTGCTCCCACCACACCACACACCTGCTCCCACC
The DNA here is from genome assembly GCF_019054845.1 of Dipodomys spectabilis. Classification (NCBI taxonomy): domain Eukaryota; kingdom Metazoa; phylum Chordata; class Mammalia; order Rodentia; family Heteromyidae; genus Dipodomys; species Dipodomys spectabilis. Next base: position 262,605 of record NW_024870990.1, on the reverse strand, counting down.
ACACACACACCTGCTCCCACCACACCACACACACCTGCTCCCACCACACCACACACCTGCTCCCACCACACCACACACTTGCTCCCACCACACACACCTGCTCCCACCACACCACACACCTGCTCCCACCACACACACCTGCTCCCACACCACCACACACCTGCTCCCACCACACACACACACCTGCTCCCACCACACCACACCTGCTCCCACCACACCACACAAACCTGCTCCCACCACAACACACACCTGCTCCCACACCACACACCTGCTCCCACCACACACACACACCTGCTCCCACACCACACCACACACCTGCTCCCACCACACCACACACCTGCTCCCACCACACCACACACACCTGCTCCCACCACACCACACACCTGCTCCCACCACACCACACACCTTTTCCCACCACACCACACACACCTGCTCACACCACACACACACCTGCTCCCACCACACCACACACACCTGCTCCCACCACACCACACACCTGCTCCCACCACACCACACACCTGCTCCCACCACACCACACACACCTGCTCCCACCACACCACACACACCTGCTCCCACCACACCACACACACCTGCTCCCACCACACACACACCTGCTCCCACCACACACACACACCTGCTCCCACCACACCACACACTTGCTCCCACCACACCACACACCTGCTCCCACCACACCACACACACCTGCTCCCACCACACCACACACCTGCTCCCACCACACACACACACCTGCTGCCACCACAGCACACACCTGCTCCCACCACAACACACACACCTGCTCCCACCACACCACACACACCTGCTCCCACCACACCACACACACCTGCTCCCACCACACCACACACACCTGCTCCCACCACACCACACACACCTGCTCCCACCACACCACACACACCTGCTCCCACCACACCACACACACCTGCTCCCACCACACCACACACACCTGCTCCCACCACACATACCTGCTCCCACCACACCACACACACCTGCTCCCACCACACCACACACACCTGCTCCCACCACACCACACACCTGCTCCCACCACACCACACACCTGCTCCTACACCACACACCTGCTCCCACCACACCACACACACCTGCTCCCACCCCACACACCTGCTCCCACCACACACACACACCTGCTCCCACCACACCACACACCTGCTCCCACCACACCCCACACACCTGCTCCCACCACACACACACACCTGCTCCCACCACACCACACACCTGCTCCCACCACACCACACACCTGCTCCCACCACACCACACACCTGCTCCCACCACACCACACACACCTGCTCCCACCACACCACACATACCTGCTCCCACCACACACACACCTGCTCCCAGCACACCACACACACCTGCTCCCACCACACCACACACCTGCTCCCACCACACCACACACCTGCTCGCACCACACCACACACACCTGCTCCCACCCCACACACCTGCTCCCACCACACCACACACACCTGCTCCCACCACACACACACACCTGCTCCCATCACACCACACACCTGCTCCCACCACACCACACACCTGCTCCCACCACACCACACACACCTGCTCCCACCACACCACACACCTGCTCCCACCACACCACACACACCTGCTCCCACCACACACACACACCTGCTCCCACCACACCAAACACCTGCTCCCACCACACCACACACCTGCTCCCACCACACCACACACCTGCTCCCACACCACACACCTGCTCCCACCACACCACACACCTGGTCCCACCACACCACACACACCTGCTCCCACCACACCACACACCTGCTCCCACCACACACACACCTGCTCCCACCACACCACACACCTGCTCCCACCACACCACACACACCTGCTCCCACCACACCACACACACCTGCTCCCACCACACACACACACCTGCTCCCACCACACCACACACACCTGCTCCCACCACACCACACACCTGCTCCCACCACACCACACACCTGCTCCCACCACACCACACACCTGCTCCCACCACACCACACACACCTGCTCCCACCACACCACACACACCTGCTCCCACCACACCACATACACCTGCTCCCACCACACCACACACCTGCTCCCACACCACACACCTGCTCCCACCACACCACACACACCTGCTCCCACCACACCACACACACCTGCTCCCACCACACCACACATACCTGCTCCCACACCACACACCTGCTCCCACCACACACACACACCTGCTCCCACCACACACACACACCTGCTCCCACCACACCACACACACCTGCTCCCACACCACACACCTGCTCCCACCACACACACACACCTGCTCCCACCACACACACCTGCTCCCTCCACACCACACACCTGCTCCCACCACACACACACACCTGCTCCCACCACACCACACACCTGCTCCCACCACACCCCACACACCTGCTCCCACCACACACACACACCTGCTCCCACCACACCACACACACCTGCTCCCACCACACCACACACCTGCTCCCACCACACCACACACCTGCTCCCACCACACACACACACCTGCTCCCACCACACCACACACCTGCTCCCACCACACCACACACACCTGCTCCCACCACACCACACACCTGCTCCCACCACACACACACACCTGCTCCCACCACACCACACACCTGCTCCCACCACACCACACACCTGCTCCCACCACACCACACACACCTGCTCCCACCACACACACACACCTGCTCCCACCACACCACACACACCTGCTCCCACCACACACACACACCTGCTCACACCACACACACACACCTGCTCCCACCACACCACACACCTGCTCCCACCACACACACACACCTGCTCCCACCACACCACACACCTGCTCCCACCACACCACACACCTGCTCCCACCACACCACACAAACCTGCTCCCACCACACACACACACCTGCTCCCACCACACCACACACACCTGCTCCCACCACACACACACACCTGCTCCCACCACACACACACACCTGCTCCCACCACACCACACACCTGCTCCCACCACACCCCACACACCTACTCCCACCACACCACACACCTGCTCCCACCACACAACACACACCTGCTCCCACCACACCACACACACCTGTTCCCACCACACCACACACACCTGCTCCCACCACACACACACACCTGCTCCCACCACACCACACACCTGCTCCCACCACACACACACACCTGCTCCCACACCACACACCTGCTCCCACCACACCACACACCTGCTCCCACCACACCACACACCTGCTCCCACACCACACACCTGCTCCCACCACACCACACACCTGCTCCCACCACACCACACACCTGCTCCCACCACACACACACCTGCTCCCACCACACACACACACCTGCTCCCACCACACCACACACCTGCTCCCACCACACCACACACACCTGCTCCCACCAAACCACACACCTGCTCCCACCACACACACACACCTGCTCCCACCACACCACACACCTGCTCCCACCACACCCCACACACCTGCTCCCACCACACACACACACCTGCTCCCACCACACCACACACACCTGCTCCCACCACACACACACACCTGCTCCCACCACACACACACACCTGCTCCCACCACACCCCACACCTGCTCCCACCACACCACACACACCTGCTCCCACCACACCACACACCTGCTCCCGCCACACCACACACACCTGCTCCCGCCACACCACACACACCTGCTCCCACCACACCACACACCTGCTCCCACCACACCACACACCTGCTCCCACCACACCCCACACACCTGCTCCCACCACACACCACACACCTGCTCCCACCACACCACACACACCTGCTCCCACCACACCACACACCTGCTCCCACCACACCACACACCTGCTCCCACCACACCACACACACCTGCTCCCACCACACCACACACCTGCTCCCACCACACACACCTGCTCCCACCACACCACACACACCTACTCCCACCACACCACACACACCTGCTCCCATACCACACACCTGCTTCCACCACACACACCTGCTCCCACACCACACACCTGCTCCCACCACACCACACACCTGCTCCCACCACACCACACACCTGCTCCCACCAAACCACACACACCTGCTCCCACCACACCACACACACCTGCTCCCACCACACCACACACACCTGCTCCCACCACACCACACACACCTGCTCCCACCACACCACACACACCTGCTCCCACACCACACACACCTGCTCCCACACCACACACACACACCTGCTCCCACCACACCACACACACCTGCTCCCACCACACCACACACACCTGCTCCCACACCACACACACCTGCTCCCACCACACCACACACACCTGCTCCCACCACACACACACACCTGCTCCCACCATACCACACACACCTGCTCCCACACCACACACACCTGCTCCCACCACACCACACACACCTGCTCCCACAGCACAGACACCTGCTCCCACCAAACACACACACCTGCTCCCACCACACCACACACACCTGCTCCCACACCACACACACCTGCTCCCACCACACACACACACCTGCTCCCACCACACCACACACACCTGCTCCCACCACACCACACACACCTGCTCCCACACCACACACACCTGCTCCCACCACATCACACACACCTGCTCCCACCACACACACACACCTGCTCCCACACCACACACACCTGCTCCCACCACACACACACACCTGCTCCCACCACACCACACACACCTGCTCCCACCACACCACACACCTGCTCCCACCACACCACACACCTGCTCCCACCACACCACACACACCTGCTCCCACCACACACACACACCTGCTCCCACCATACCACACACACCTGCTCCCACCATACCACACACACCTGCTCCCACCACACCCCACACACCTGCTCCAACCACACCCCACACACCTGCTCCCACCACACCACACACACCTGCTCCCACCACACCACACACACCTGCTCCCACCACACCACACACCTGCTCCCACCACACCACACACACCTGCTCCCACCACACCACACACCTGCTCCCACCACACCCCACACCTGCACCCACCACACACACACACCTGCTCCCACCACACCACACACACCTGCTCCCACCACACACACACACCTGCTCCCACCACACCACACTCCTGCTCCCACCACACCACACAGACCTGCTCCCACATCACACACACCTGCTCCCACCACACCACACACACCTGCTCCCACCACACGACACACACCTGCTCCCACCACACCACACACACCTGCTCCCACCACACCACACACCTGCTCCCACCACACCACACACACCTGCTCCCACCACACCACACACACCTGCTCCCACCACACCACACAGACCTGCTCCCACCACACCACACACACCTGCTCCCACCAAACCACACACCTGCTCCCACCACACACACACACCTGCTCCCACCACACCACACACCTGCTCCCACCACACCGAACACACCTGCTCCCTCCACACACACACACCTGTTCCCACCACACCACACACACCTGCTCCCACCACACACACACACCTGCTCCCACCACACACACACACCTGCTCCCACCACACCCCACACCTGCTCCCACCACACCACACACACCTGCTCCCACCACACCACACACCTGCTCCCGCCACACCACACACACCTGCTCCCACCACACCACACACACCTGCTCCCACCACACCACACACCTGCTCCCACCACACCACACACCTGCTCCCACCACACCCCACACACCTGCTCCCACCACACACCACACACCTGCTCCCACCACACCACACACACCTGCTCCCACCACACCACACACCTGCTCCCACCACACCACACACCTGTTCCCACCACACCACACACACCTGCTCCCACCACACCACACACCTGCTCCCACCACACACACCTGCTCCCACCACACCACACACACCTACTCCCACCACACCACACACACCTGCTCCCACACCACACACCTGCTTCCACCACACACACCTGCTCCCACACCACACACCTGCTCCCACCCCACCACACACCTGCTACCACCACACCACACACCTGCTCCCACCACAGCACACACACCTGCTCCCACCACACCACACACACCTGCTCCCACCACACCACACACACCTGCTCCCACCACACCACACAAACCTGCTCCCACCACACCACACACACCTGCTCCCACACCACACACACCTGCTCCCACACCACACACACACACCTGCTCCCACCACACCACACACACCTGCTCCCACCACACCACACACACCTGCTCCCACACCACACACACCTGCTCCCACCACACCACACACACCTGCTCCCACCACACACACACACCTGCTCCCACCATACCACACACACCTGCTCCCACACCACACACACCTGCTCCCACCACACCACACACACCTGCTCCCACACCACACACACCTGCTCCCACCACACACACACACCTGCTCCCACCACACCACACACACCTGCTCCCACACCACACACACCTGCTCCCACCACACCACACACACCTGCTCCCACCACACCACACACACCTGCTCCCACCACACCACACACACCTGCTCCCACCACACCACACACACCTGCTCCCACCACACCACACACACCTGCTCCCACCACACCACACACACCTGTTCCCACACCACACACACCTGCTCCCACCACATCACACACACCTGCTCCCACCACACACACACACCTGCTCCCACACCACACACACCTGCTCCCACCACACACACACACCTGCTCCCACCACACCACACACACCTGCTCCCACCACACCACACACCTGCTCCCACCACACCACACACCTGCTCCCACCACACCACACACACCTGCTCCCACCACACACACACCCCTGCTCCCACCACACCACACACACCTGCTCCCACCACACCACACACACCTGCTCCCACCACACCCCACACACCTGCTCCCACCACACCCCACACACCTGCTCCCACCACACCACACACACCTGCTCCCACCACACCACACACACCTGCTCCCACCACACCACACACACCTGCTCCCACCACACCACACACACCTGCTCCCACCACACCACACACACCTGTTCCCACACCACACACACCTGCTCCCACCACATCACACACACCTGCTCCCACCACACACACACACCTGCTCCCACACCACACACACCTGCTCCCACCACACACACACACCTGCTCCCACCACACCACACACACCTGCTCCCACCACACCACACACCTGCTCCCACCACACCACACACCTGCTCCCACCACACCACACACACCTGCTCCCACCACACACACACCCCTGCTCCCACCATACCACACACACCTGTTCCCACCACACCACACACACCTGCTCCCACCACACCCCACACACCTGCTCCCACCACACCCCACACACCTGCTCCCACCACACCACACACACCTGCTCCCACCACACCACACACACCTGCTCCCACCACACCACACACCTGCTCCCACCACACCACACACACCTGCTCCCACCACACCACACACCTGCTCCCACCACACCCCACACCTGCACCCACCACACACACACACCTGCTCCCACCACACCACACACACCTGCTCCCACCACACACACACACCTGCTCCCACCACACCACACACCTGCTCCCACCACACCACACAGACCTGCTCCCACATCACACACACCTGCTCCCACCACACCACACACACCTGCTCCCACCACACGACACACACCTGCTCCCACCACACCACACACACCTGCTCCCACCACACCACACACCTGCTCCCACCACACCACACACACCTGCTCCCACCACACCACACACACCTGCTCCCACCACACCACACAGACCTGCTCCCACCACACCACACACCTGCTCCCACCACACCACACACACCTGCTCCCACCACACCACACACCTGCTCCCACCACACCACACAACTGCTCCCCCCACACCACACACACCTGCTCCAACACCACCACACACACCTGCTCCCACCACACACACACCTTCTCCCACCACACCACACACACCTGCTCCCACCACACCACACACCTGCTCCCACCACACCACACACCTGCTCCCACCACACCACACACACCTGCTCCCACACCACACACACATGCTCCCACCACACACACACACCTGCTCCCACCACACCACACACCTTCCACCACACCGCACACCGGCTCCCACCACACCACACACACCTGCTCCCACCACACCACACACCTGCTCCCACCACACCACACACCTGCTCCCACCACACCACACACACCTGCTCCCACACCACACACCTGCTCCCACACCACACACCTGCTCCCACCACACACACACACCTGCTCCCACCACACCACACACCTGCTCCCACCACACCACACACCTGCTCCCACCACACCACACACACCTGCTCCCACCACACCACACACCTGCTCCCACCCCACCACACACCTGCTCCCACCACACCGCACACACCTGCTCCCACCACACCACACACCTGCTCCCACCACACACCTGCTCCCACCACACCACACACCTGCTCCCACCACATCACACACCTGCTCCCACCACACCACACACCTGCTCCCACCACACCACACACACCTGCTCCCACCACACACCACACACCTGCTCCCACCACACACACACACCTGCTCCCACCACACCACACACCTGCTCCCACACCACACACCTGCTCCCACCACACACACACACCTGCTCCCACCACACCACACACCTGCTCCCACCACACCACACACCTGCTCCCACCACACACACACACCCGCTCCCACACCACACACCTGCTCCCACCACACCACACACCTGCTCCCACCACACCACACACACCTGCTCCCACCACACACACACCTGCTCCCACCACACCACACACACCTGCTGCCACCACACCACACAGACCTGCTCCCACCACACCACACACCTGCTCCCACCACACACACACACCTGCTCCCACCACACCACACACCTGCTCCCACCACACCACACACACCTGCTCCCACCACACACACACACCTGCTCCCACCACACCACACACCTGCTCCCACCACACACACACACCTGCTCCCACCACACCACACACACCTGCTCCCACCACACACACACACCTGCTCCCACCACACACACCTGCTCCCACCACACCACACACACCTGCTCCCACCACACACCTGCTCCCACCACACACACACACCTGCTCCCACCACACCACACACACCTGCTCCCACCACACCACACACCTGCTCCCACCACACACACACACCTGCTCCCACAACACCCCACACACCTGCTCCCACCACACCACACACCTGCTCCCACCACACCACACAAACCTGCTCCCACCACACCACACACACCTGCTCCCACCACACCACACACACCTGCTCCCACCACACCACACACCTGCTCCCACCACACCACACACACCTGCTCCCACCACACCACACACCTGCTCCCACCACACCACACACCTGCTCCCACCACACCACACACACCTGCTCCCACCACACACACACACACCTGCTCCCACCACACACACACACCTGCTCCCACCACACCACACACCTGCTCCCACCACACCACACACCTGCTCCCACCACACCACACACCTGCTCCCACCACACCACACACCTGCTCCCACCACACCACACACCTGCTCCCACCCCACACACACCTGCTCCCACCACACACACACACCTGCTCCCACCTCACCACACACCTGCTCCCACCATACACACCTGCTCCCACCACACCACACACCTGCTCCCACCACACACACACACCTGCTCACACCACACACACCTGCTCCCACCACACACACACACCTGCTCCCACCACACCACACACACCTGCTCCCACCACACCACACACCTGCTCCCACACCACACACCTGCTCCCACACCACACACCTGCTCCCACCACACCACACACCTGCTCCCACCACACCACACACACCTGCTCCCACCACACCACACACACCTGCTCCCACCACACACACACCTGCTCCCACCACACCACACACACCTGCTCCCACCACACACACACCTGCTCCCACCACACCACACACACCTGCTCCCACCACACCACACACCTGCTCCCACCACACCACACACCTGCTCCCACCACACCACACACACCTGCTCCCACCACACCACACAGACCTGCTCCCACCACACCACACACCTGCTCCCACCACACTCACCTGCTCACACACCACACACACCTGCTCCCACCACACCACACACACCTGCTCCCACCACACCACACACCTGCTCCCACCACACCACACACACCTGCTCCCACCACACCACACACACCTGCTCCCACCACACCACACACCTGCTCCCACACCACCACACACACCTGCTCCCACCACACCACACACACCTGCTCCCACACCACCACACACACCTGCTCCCACCACACCACACACCTCCTCGCACCACACCACACACCTGCTCCCACCACACACACACACCTGCTCCCACCACACCACACACCTGCTCCCACCACACCACACACACCTGCTCCCACCACACCACACACACCTGCTCCCACCACACCACACAGACCTGCTCCCACCACACCACACACCTGCTCCCACCACACACACCTGCTCCCACACCACACACACCTGCTCCCACCACACCACACACACCTGCTCCCACCACACCACACACACCTGCTCCCACCACACACACACACCTGCTCCCACCACACATACCTGCTCCCACCACACCACACACCTGCTCCCACCACACCCCACACACCTGTTCCCACCACACCACACACACCTGCTCCCACACCACACACACCTGCTCCCACCACACCACACACCTGCTCCCACCACACCACACACACCTGCTCCCACCACACACACACACCTGCTCCCACCACACCACACACACCTGCTCCCACCACACCACACACACCTGCTCCCACCACACACACACACCTGCTCCCACCACACCACACACCTGCTCCCACCACACACACACCTGCTCCCACCACACCACACACACCTGCTCCCACCACACCACACACCTGCTCCCACCACACCACACACCTGCTCCCACCACACCACACACACCTGCTCCCACCACACCACACACACCTGCTCCCACACCACCACACACACCTGCTCCCACCACACCACACACCTGCTCCCACCACACCACACACCTGCTCCCACCACACCACACACCTGCTCCCACCACACCACACACCTGCTCCCACACCACACACCTGCTCCCACCACACACACACCTGCTCCCACCACACACACACCTGCTCCCACCACACCACACACCTGCTCCCACCACACCACACACCTGCTCCCTCCACACCACACACCTGCTCCCACCACACCACACACACCTGCTCCCACCACACCACACACACCTGCTCCCACCACACCACACACCTGCTCCCACCACACCACACACCTGCTCCCACTACACCACACACCTGCTCCCACCACACCACACACCTGCTCCCACCACACCACACACCTGCTCCCACCACACACACCTGCTCCCACCACACCACACACACCTGCTCCCACCACACCACACACACCTGCTCCCACCACACCACACACACCTGCTCCCACCACACCACACACACCTGCTCCCACCACACACACCTGCTCCCACCACACCACACACACCTGCTCCCACCACACCACACACACCTGCTCCCACCACACCACACACACCTGCTCCCACCACACCACACACCTGCTCCCACCACACCACACACACCTGCTCCCACCACACCACACACCTGCTCCCACCACACACACACACCTGCTCCCACCACACATACCTGCTCCCACCACACCACACACCTGCTCCCACCACACCCCACACACCTGCTCCCACCACACACACACCTGCTCCCACCACACCACACACCTGCTCCCACCACACCACACACACCTGCTCCCACCACACCACACACCTGCTCCCACACCACACACCTGCTCCCACCACACCACACACACCTGCTCCCACCACACCACACACACCTGCTCCCACCACACACACACACCTGCTCCCACCACACACACACCTGCTCCCACCACACCACACACCTGCTCCCACCACACATACCTGCTCCCACCACACCACACACCTGCTCCCACCACACCCCACACACCTGCTCCTACCACACCACACACACCTGCTCCCACCACACCACACACCTGCTCCCACCACACCACACACACCTGTTCTCAGCACACCACACACACCTGCTCCCACCACACACACCTGCTCCCACCACACCACACACACCTGCTCCCACCACACCACACACCTGCTCCCACCACACCACACACACCTGCTCCCACCACACCACACACACCTGCTCCCACCACACCACACACCTGCTCCCACCACACCACACACACCTGCTCCCACCACACACACCTGCTCCCACCACACCACACACACCTGCTCCCACCACACCACACACCTGCTCCCACCACACCACACACACCTGCTCCCACCACACACACACACCTGCTCCCACCACACCACACACACCTGCTCCCACCACACCACACACACCTGCTCCCACCACACCACACACACCTGCTCCCACCACACCACACACACCTGCTCCCACCACACCACACACCTGCTCCCACCACACACACCTGCTCCCACCACACCACACACACCTGCTCCCACCACACACACACACCTGCTCCCACCACACCACACACACCTGCTCCCACCACACACACCTGCTCCCACCACACCACACACCTGCTCCCACCACACACACACACCTGCTCCCACCACACCACACACCTGCTCCCACCACACCACACACCTGCTCCCACCACACCACACACACCTGCTCCCACCACACCACACACACCTGCTCCCACCACACACACCTGCTCCCACCACACCACACACACCTGCTCCCACCACACCACACACACCTGCTCCCACCACACCACACACACCTGCTCCCACCATACCACACACACCTGCTCCCACCACACCACACACACCTGCTCCCACCACACCCCACACACCTGCTCCCACCACACCACACACACCTGCTCCCACCACACCACACACACCTGTTCTCAGCACACCACACACCTGTTCTCAGCACACCCGTTACCTGCCCCCATCCATGCGCCTGCCCCTGTTCCAACAGGCCTTCTAGCAGTTCTCCAAGGGACTGTCGGAAGTCGTCACCGTGACTGGGCATAGTGAATAGCATGTTGGCATACCGTCACTACTTCATGTCATACGTACAATGCGTCGTGAGGTGTAGTGCGCATAGTGAATAGCATGTTGGCATACCGTCATACGTACAATGCGTCGTGAGGTGTAGTGCGCATAGTGAATAGCATGTTGGGATACCGTTATACGTACAATGCGTCGTGAGGCGTAATGGCGGGATAGCCTGGCACAGCCGGGGATGAATGCTAGACACACAACACCCTTCACACACAAGTGACCCACACCTCCCTGCCTCACACTATGACACACACCACGTGCACAGCGCCTGCCTGTCAATCCCTGCTGAGGACACAGTGCCTGAGTCCTGGCCAGGCTTCACGCAGCACCCAGTGCGGCAGATCCAGCCCGTGCCTCCTGCTTGGTGCACACCGCAGCCTGCACCGCAGCCGTGCAGGGCCCTCTGGGCACAGGCAGAGGGAGGCACACACACACGCAAATTTTCAAGCACAGGAAACTGACTTTTTTCCTGGTCCTGGGCCTGGGCACCGTCCCTGAGCTTCTGGGCTCAGGCTAAAGCTCTACCTCTTGAACCACAGCTCCACTTCCAGCTTTTTGTGGGTAATTGGAGATCAAGTCACAGACTTTCCTGCCTGGGCTGGGTTTGGACTGTGCGCCTCAGATCTCAGCCCAAATCCCCCCACTCCCGCAACCTTGTTTCTAGGCTGCCGGGTGGGGGCAGTGTCTGCCCACCACTGTCAGGGCAGCCTGGGGCGCCTTCAGCCAGGCCGGGGTAGCAGTGTAGTCAGGACCTTCTCTACCTAAGGGGAGGGAACACTGCAGGTCCAGGGCAGCCCAGGGTACCGAATAGCAGGGAAGACACGGGCCGAGTCCTGGCCCATCCATGTTGAACGGTCAGCCAGAAGACCAGCAAGGGAAAGGAGCAAGCCTGAGCCAATGGGAAAACAGATGGAGATCAGAAGGCCACCGTGTCCTATCAAGACTGGTGTGAGGAGAGGCCAGGGTGCTCAGCCGGGCCCTCCGGGATGTGGGAGGGGTCTCCATGCCCCAAGTCCTCCTCAGGACTCCACAGCCCAGCCCTGGGGTGGCCAGCGGGCCCCGGGCAGCAAGCCCGAGCAGGTGGGTCCGCGGGTCCCTGCATACCCAGCAGGGAGGGGTAAGGAGCAAAGGCAAGATGGGAGCGGCCAGGGAGTCCCTGGGGGCATGGTGGGCGAGTGTTGGTGCTCGTGGTGACACTCCACAGGCCGGCAGACAGCCCGAGACTGTGAGCGCCGCTCAGATGCCAGCCAGGCACGCGCACGGCAGCCTGAGAACAGACGGCTCCAACAGCACACAAGACCACCGGGAACTTAAACCTGCCCGGCGCAGGTTCACCGGGAGGTGCCAGCGCCCCCTGCAGGCCAGGATGCTCTGCACACAAACGCAGTCTCCGTCCCTGTCCCTCAGGCAGCCTGGGAGTGGCGTGAGGCCGAGTCAACACCAGGGGGCGCCAACAGCCAACCGAGGAGACGGCGGAGAAGCCGCCTGGCTCCCTGGCTTGGATGGACGCCTTCCAGGAGGAAGCGACCTTCTGTGGATTTCACCCAACAGTGTGGTGTTCTGGTAACCCCAGTTAACTAAGACATCCCTGCCGAATTCCTCATAGCCTTCCAGAGGGCTGTAGGTCACCGGATAAAAATAAACTAAAAACTGGAAACAAAGATTAAAGAGGGGGAAAGAGAAAATAATTGTAACAACTGCTGGACACCAAGGTGAAACTCACCGGGTGAGGTGGGCCGGGCAGGCCTTAACCCAGGACTCATCCTGATAGAGCGCTTGCCTCGCATGCAAGAGGCCCTGGGTTCGATTCCTCAGCACCACATTAACAGAAAAGGCCGGAAGTGGTGCTGTGGTTCAAGTGGTAGAGCGCTCGCCTTGAGCTGAAGAGCTGAGGAGCAGTGCCCAGGCCCAGAGTTCAAGCCCCACAACCGACAAAAAGAAAGACAAGGTCAAGCAGTGGTCAGAGGTCGAGCAGATGCTCAGCACTCCCAAGGCCTGTGTTGGCTCCACAGAGGACCCCAGACATAGAAGGAGCTCAAATCTTCATACTGAACCAGGACCACCGCTCGCCTGGAACCAGTCGCTTGAAAACTACTTGCACAAGTGCTGGCTTCAGCATCATGTCTAGCGGGAGGACCCAAACTGGCCGCTTCCTGGGCCTGGCGGGCCTGGCGGAGACACAGCTGAGGGCTGCTCAGGGAGGAGAATGGACAAGTCCGGACTTGGTCATCAGCAGGTGAGCACTGTTTATTGAGGAACGCGAGGGGCACAGACCTTTCCACGGGTTTGGAGGTTGTGCAAGGAGCTGGATTTTGGGGTGGGCTTAATACAGGGCTTAACAAGGAAGCAGAGAATAAAAGATGGGCTATGGTCTCTTGGGGCCCAGGGCGATGTCCTTGGCCAGGCCCAGAGTGGAGGCTGGGTGTGGGGGCTGCTGTCCTCTGGGGGCCAGGGGGAAGGACCTGCCTGGGGACACGCACAGGAACACACACCTGGTCCTGTGCTCGACCCTGGGAATTAGGCAGGAATCAGTCCTTCATATTCCATCTTCAGATACATAAAAAGACCGGGCTGAGAGGGAGAAGCAGCTCCCTCTAGGGCCGCCTACGAGGGGCATTTACTTCCAAGAAGGGGCAGGTAAGCCCCCCATCCCATCGCACCTGAACAAGGCACCCGACCGGTGTGCAGAACCTCCCAGGCTCCTGGCTCGTCCTGCCCGGGAAGGGACACCACCCCATCCGGCCTACCAGCCTCGCCATCTCTTCCACAGCCATGGCTGGGCACCTACCCTCCGAGTGCCAGGCTGAGTTCCCTGTCACTAAACGTTTGGCCTGGACCTGACCAGCTGCTTTTCAAGAGTCCACTAGACAGAAGCTGGCCACCAGGCAGGGCAGAGGCGTGGTGGAAGGTGGTACC
The DNA here is from genome assembly GCF_019054845.1 of Dipodomys spectabilis. Classification (NCBI taxonomy): domain Eukaryota; kingdom Metazoa; phylum Chordata; class Mammalia; order Rodentia; family Heteromyidae; genus Dipodomys; species Dipodomys spectabilis. The sequence goes on along the minus strand of NW_024870990.1, from coordinate 246,389 downwards.
CCCGGGTCCCTAGGGGCTGTCCAATAGCTCTGGCCAAATGTGGGATGGCTTCAGGCTTAGCAGGGGCTGGGAGGGGCTTCAAATCCCACAGATAAGTGGTTTCCATAGTGAAGGGGATGGCTCATGCTGACCTGCTCCAGGACGTCTGGGGAGGGAAGGAGCTACCTACTGAGATGGGAAGCTGGGGGCTGGGAGGGGGCTCAGGTCCACTCACCTCCCCACCCCAGCTGGCAGGAAGGTGACCAGCCCTAGTTCCCTAGACCTGGGAAACCTCTCTGTGGTTGGTCCTGAGGTTGGCCCAGGGCACCGGGATCTGAAGTCCTGCGTGGAGATGACAGGTGTGCAGGAGGGTAGGCCAGGAGAAATGGGTGTAGCCAAGGCTCGGGCCAGGTTTGTGCTCCTGGGCATTCCCTGCTGAAAGCCGGGCCTGGGCAGAGGCCACCGGCGCCCTCCACGACCACCTGGCCCTGGGTGCTCACTGCAGTGCCGCAGGACGGCCTCCAAATTCTCCTGAGAGTCCATCCTGCCGGCGGCCCCGTGGGGTAGTCTTCCCATCCTGGACATGCCGGCCCGGCTCCCACACTGACCCGGGCACCTGGGTTAGGTTCGTTCCCAAGCGTGGCTTGCAGGCAGCTGCTTCCCAGGGGCCCCGCCTCAGTGGGTGAGGCTGGCAGGGACCTCCCCCTGGCCACGGGAGGAAGGCCTGCAGGCCAGGCTGTGGTGCCCCGGGAAGGGTGGAAATTGTCCCCTAAAAACCTGCTGCCCAGCTACTGCAGTCCTGAGGGCTGAGGATCGAGGTTCAAGGACAGCCCATGTAGGAAAGTCCATGCAATTTATTTACGGACAGACAGACACACACATACAGACACAGATATGCACACAGACACAGAGACAGGGACAGACACAGACTCACACAGACACACACAGATATACAGACACAAGCACACAGACACACATACAGATACACAGATATACACAGACACACACAGACATACACACAGTCACAGAGACACAGAGACAGACTCACACAGACACACACAGATATACAGACACACACACACAGACACACATACAGATACACAGATATACACACAGACACACACAGACATACACACAGTCACAGAGACACAGAGACAGAGACAGACTCACACAGACACACACAGATATAGACACAAACATACACAGACACACATACAGATACACAGATATACACACAGACACACACAGACATACACACAGACACAGAGACACAGACAGAGACAGACTCACACAGACACACACAGATATACAGACACAAGCACACACAGACACACATACAGATACACAGATATACACACAGACACACACAGACATACACACAGACACAGAGACACAGACAGAGACAGACTCACACAGACACACACAGATATACAGACACAAACATACACAGACACACATACAGATACACAGATATACACACAGACACACACAGACATACACACAGACACAGAGACACAGAGACAGAGACAGACTCACACAGACACAGACAGATATACAGACACACACACACAGACACACATACAGATACACAGATATACACACATACAGACAGATATGCACACAGACACAGAGACACAGAGACAGAGACAGACTCACACAGACACACACAGATATACAGACACACACACACACAGACACACATACAGATACACAGATATACACACAGACACACACAGACACAGAGACACAGAGACAGAGACAGACACAGACAGATATACAGACACACACACACAGACACACATACAGATACACAGATATACACACATACAGACACAGATATGCACACAGACACAGAGACAGGGACAGACACAGACTCACACAGACACAGACAGATATACAGACACAAGCACACAGACACACATACAGATACACAGATATACACACAGACACACACAGACATACACACAGTCACAGAGACACAGACACAGACTCACAGAGACACACACAGATATACAGACACACAGACACAGACACACATACAGATACACAGATATACACACAGACACACACAGATATGCACACAGACCCAGAGACACAGACACAGACTCACAGAGACACACACAGATATACAGACACACAGACACAGACACACAGATACACAGGTATACACACAGACACAGAGACACAGATATATACACACAGACACAGAGACACACAGACACAGACTCACAGACACGATCAGGGTCACGGCCCAGGACGGCACAAACACTGACAGGATTCCGCGGTCTACGAGGGGGAAGGCGGCGCGCTGACCCGCGGCGGCACGGAAAGCCTGCGGGCCGAGGAACCCGCGCCCCCGCGCCCCTGTGCCCGCGCCCCGTCCCCGCGCCCCTGTGCCCGCGCCCCGTCCCCGCGCCCCTGTGCCCGTGCCCCTGTGCCCGCGCCCCGTCCCCGCGCCCCGTCCCCGCGTCCCCTGTGCCCGCGCCCCGGCCCCGCGCCCCTGTGCCCGCGCCCCGTCCCCGCGCCCCTGAGCCCGCGCCCCTGTGCCCGCGCCCCTGAGCCCGCGCCCCTGTGCCCGCGCCCCTGTGCCCGCGCCCCGTCCCCGCGCCCCTGTGCCCGCGTCCCCGCGCCCGCGCCCCCTGTGCCCGCGCCCCGTGCCCGCGCCCCTGTGCCCGCGCCCCTGTGCCCGCGCCCCGTGCCCGCGTCCCCTGTGCCCGCGCCCCGTCCCCGCGCCCCGTGCCCGCGCCCCTGTGCCCGCGCCACCTGTGCCCGCGTCCCCTGTGCCCGTGCCCCTGTGCCCGCGCCCCTGTGCCCGCGCCCCTGTGCCCGCGTCCCCTGTGCCCGCGCCCCTGTGCCCGCGTCCCCTGTGCCCGCGCCCCGTCCCCGCGTCCCCGCGTCCCCGCGCCCCGTCCCCGCGTCCCTGTGCCCGCACCCCTGTGCCCGCGTCCCCGCGCCCGTGCCCGCGCCCCGTCCCCGCGTCCCTGTGCCCGCACCCCTGTGCCCGCGTCCCCGCGCCCGTGCCCGCGCCCCGTCCCCGCGTCCCCGCGCCCGCGCCCCTGTGCCCGCGTCCCCGCGCCCCTGTGCCTGCGCCCCGTCCCCGCGCCCCGTCCCCGCGCCCCTGTGCCCGCGCCCCGTCCCCGCGTCCCCGCGCCCCGTCCCCGCGTCCCTGTGCCCGCGCCCCGTCCCCGCGCCCCCGCGCCCCCGAGCCTCGTCCCGCGCCCCCGCGCCGCCCCGTCCCCGCGCCCCGTCCCCGTGTCCCCGCGCCCCTGTGCCCGCGCCCCGTCCCCGTGTCCCCGCGCCCCCGCGCCCCGTCCCCGCGCCCCCGCGCCCCGTCCCCGCGTCCCTGTGCCCGCGCCCCGTCCTCGCGTCCCCGCGCCCCTGTGCCCGCGCCCCCGAGCCTCGTCCCGCGCCCCCGCGCCGCCCCGTCCCCGCGCCCCCGAGCCTCGTCCCCGCGCCCCTGTGCCCGCGCCCCAACCCGGCTCGCCTCTGCCCAAGAGGGGCCGCCCAGGTGAGCTCTGGGGAGCGGAGAGGCCGGCGCCCCTGCCCCGCCCCTCCCTCCGCATGGCCCTGCCCCCGTCGGCGCCCGCTCCCACGCGGGTCCCTACCCCGGGGCTCCGCCCCCCGCATCGCCCCGCCGCGCCCCGCTCCCACTCGGTCCCCACGCCCGCGGCTCCGCCCCTCGCATCGCCCCGCCCCGGGCCGCCCGCTCCCACGCGGGTCCCCACGCCCGGGGCTCCGCCGCCCCGCGGCCCCTCCGCCCGCGGCTCCGCCGCCCCTCCGCCCGCTCCCCACCCGCTCCCACGCGGGTCCCCACGCCCGGTTCCGAGACCCCAGCACTTCGGGTGCTGCTAGGGAGCGCGCGGCCGCCCCGTGCGCAGCCGGGCCTCGGGGAGGGCGGCCCGGGCGCCCCGCGTGCTGTGCACCGTGGTGGTCCTGCCCGGGACCCGCGCCGGCCCCCCGGGCGCCCCCCCCCCCCACTCCCCTGGGGCCCCGGTGGGCGGCCGGCGTCTGGCTCGGGCCGTGGAGCGGAGCTGAGCGGTGGTGTTCGGCCTGGGAGGCGCGGCCCGGCCGGGTCCGGCGCCTGCGCACCGCCAGGGCCTGGAGACCCGGATACCTAACTTGAACGAGGCGCTGGCGGTGTGTGTGCGGGCGCGCGCGTGCCAGTCCCAGCCGTGGGGCCTGGGCGCTGTCCCTCAGCTCTTCAGCCCAAGGCTAGCGCTCTACCACTGAGACACCTTCCCAGCAAACTCCACCCCCCCCCACCCCCCACCCCATGGCAGTGTGTTTTTTTAGTGAAATGAAATGAAAGTACTTATTCGGTTCTGTGGACGTTCACATTTCAAGGGCTGTGCAACCACACGGGGCTTGTGGTTGCCATCCTGAGCAGTGCAGCTCTAGAACATTCTGTTTAGCTCTGTGCAGATGAGGCGCTGCTGACAAGAAGCTAGATATACCCAGGAACACAGACAGACAGCACCTTTGTAAACACGAGGATAAGGGACCAGATCTGGAGGTACTGATGGCTGAGACAGGGTAGCCATGATGACCAAGGAGATTGGGGTCCAAAGAGGACACCAGATGCGCGCCCAGTCCAAGTCTGGTGTTCCAGGCAGTCACACAAGGCCCAGGGACCCTGTGCTCTGAGACGGTAGGACCGGGCGTCAGGAAACCAGGCCTGCTGGCCTTGGATGCAGGGACAGGAAGCACCACGGAGAGGAAGGTGGAGAACCAGCAAGACACCTCCCCAGGCCCTCCTGGGAGAGCCATGCAGGCAAATAGGGTGTTGGGGAGCCAGTCAAAAGTTAACACCTTCTGGTAGAATGACCTTGGCCTTAAAGAAGCAGAGAACAGAGGGTTCAGGAAATAAAGGAGAAGCAGGCACCCACAGTGATCAAAACATTCAGGAAATTGACTGGACAGCTCACATGAACTGAAAAACAAACCAAAGGAATTGTTCCCTGGTAAATAAGGATAAATAGTGGGCTGGGAAGGTGCTCAGTGGTAGAGCGCTTGCCTTGCATGCCTGAAGGCCTGAGGCCCTGGGTTCGATTCCTCAGCACCACATAAGCAGATGAAAGCTGGAAATGGTGCTGTGGCTCAAGTAGTAGAGCCCTAGCCTTGAGCTGAAGAGCTGAGGGACAGCGCCCAGGCCCAGAGTTCAGGCCCCATTACCGACAAAAAAAAAAAAAGATAAATAGTGGAAGTCAGGTCAGAACCTTAACATTGACTCAGAAGCTAGATTCAGTGGGGCTGGGGAGATGGAGCTCTGCACTGCCCTTTTTATTTTTGTCGGTCGTGGGGCTTGACCTCTGAGCCTAGGCGCTGTCCCTCAGCTGTTCAGCTCAAGGTGAGTGCCCTACCCCTTGAGCCACAGCACCACTTCCAGCTTTTTCTGGTAACGTATTCGATTTGAGTTTCAGTTTCCTGCCTGGGGCTGGGTTTGATCTGTGACCCTCAGATCTAAGCCTCCTGAGTAGCTAGGATGACAGGCCTGAGCCTGGCTCCCAGGAACCCCCTCACCCCCCTTTAAAAAGTCATCTGAGATAAACTGGAAGCTCAGAGCCAAGCGGGGGCGATGCATGGCTTCAGGTTGGGGCACAGGGGTCTTCTAAGGCCTCGGTCACCAGCTGGATGGCCACCAGGCTTGCAGATGAGGTAGATGGAGCTATGTGGATCAGATAAAGTAGATCAAATATATGGATTTCACACCTTGTGGATGAGAACAAACAGTTCCAGAGCCTGGAAGGCTGGGGGGAGGGGGCGGGGCTGGAGGGTTTATAGCAGGTGGGACATCCTAGGGGTGATCAGGGGAGTAACTGTAGACTGAGCCATAATTTGGGTGGCTAAGAATCAAGAAGATAGACATTTATGGATTTAAAGTTGTAGGGACAGTGACCCTCACCCACTGTACTGGAGCTTGAACCCTGGGCTTCAGACAAAGTAAGGCGCACACTCCACATCAAGCTACACCTCTTTACTAAATTTCAGGAGTTTGTGTAATTTGCAAGGCATTGGGTTTAAACCCCAGCACCCAGAGAAAACAAGAGTTTATCCCTTTCCTAGGGATAAAAGCCTGAACAGAGGTTAGTTGTCTATTTGGAAGAAAACAATTAAACTTATAGGTAGTTCCTGGTAACCCTGCAGCTTAATCACTGGGAGGAGCTGGCTGGCTTCACAGGCTCCAGGGCACAGATCCCACTAGGGAGCAAGCCTCGGGCTCTGGTATCCCCAGGCCTACCCCAGTGTGGTGTGGGTGGGAGCCCCGGACTTCAGCCAGGCAGGGGGCTGGAAGCTAACCACAGCAGGGAGGCGGCCATAGTACAGCCCTTAAGAATTTGGCCAGTGAGGAGGGCTAAGTTCCTGTCTAGTGTGCCTGACATCCTGAACTGATGGGGAAGGGCAAGGGCCAGCAGCCCAGGTTCTGGGCTGCGGATCGAGCAGGCCGGCTGGGAGAGGACCAGAGGTCTAGGGAAGAAGGGCACCAAAGGGTCAGACACAGTAAGTACCTACTCAAGGGAAGGGTGTGTACAAAACCTGTAAGTTGGGCAAGTGCAGATCTGAGATGGTTATAATAAATCCCCAAAAGTGTTCGAGTGTGTGGAGAAACAGGAACCTTTTAGTTAAAATGGCACAGCTGTTATGGAAGTCTGGCCTTTGCTCCAAAAACTACAAGTAGAATTACTTTACAATCTACTTCTACCAATGCATGCAAAAGGGCTGAAATCCTTGAGTTCCTAAGAGGTTTGTATACACCCTGGCCTATAGCAGCACTCACGGGAGCCAAGTGGGAGAAAAGCAACCCCAGTACCCATCTATGGGGGAAGAAAGACGTGGGTCTTCCAGAGAATTAAATACTCAATCTTACAAAAGTAAGGTGGCCAGGCTGGGAAGGTGGCTCAGTGAAGAGTGCTCTCCTAGCATGCACGAAGCCCTGGGTTCGAGTCCTCACAAACACAGAAAAAAACGAAGTGGCGCTGTGGCTCAGTGGTAGAGTGCTAGCCTTGAGCAAAAGCAGCTCAGGGACTGCACTCAGGCCCTGAGTTCAAACCCCAGCACTGGCAAAAAGAAGACGTGAGTTGGGGACAGGCCATGGCTGGTAACAAGGAAACAGCAGGTAGGCTTAGAGACAAAGGAAACCAGGTTAGCCGTGCTCACCTGAGTCTGTCCTTACCAAGTTCCTACAACAACGTAACTTCCCACCATGCCCTCGTGGGGATGCGGCCAGGGGTGAAGAGCGCGGGGCGGTGGCACCCAGAGCCCTGCCCCACGGGGCAGACTCCGTGGTGTTCTGCCCAGGCCGAGGGCGATTGCGGACTTGGTCCCTGAAGGAGTCTGCTGAAGCCCCAACCCGAAGCTTTGGTGTGGGTTGTTGTCAGTGGACGGGCCCGAACTTGGCGCGGCGCGGTGCGCGGAGCCACAGCCCGGCTCAGGGATTCCGGTGGGCAACTTCCTCCAGTTCCCGGAGACCCAGGCCGGGCCGGTCACCTGCTGGGAGGTGGCGGGCGGGGCGCAGCGGCCCGGAACCCGGGCAGGGGGCCCCCGGCCCCCATTGTCATGCTAGCGAGGCGCCCCAGGCGACATCCTCCGCGGCCCGCCCGGCCTCCCCGCCCCCACGCCCGCGGCCTCCCCGGGGGCGGAGGCGCAGAGCGCGCCCGGCCCCGTCCCGGCGCAGCCCCGCACGCACTCCGCACCACGTCAAACACAACCGCTTTATTGAAGGCTCGGGCGGGCGGCGGGCGCGGCTAGCTCGGCTCGCCCAGGACGCCGCGCTCGGCGGCCGCGCTGCCCAGGATGAAGCCCACGGCCAGGGACACGGTCTGGTCGAAGGAGCCGCGCAGCTGCTCCACGTGCTGGTTCAGGGTCAGCAGCTGGTCGCGCAGCGGGCCCAGCACGGCCACGATGTCGCCCAGGTGCGTCAGCGTCTGCAGCAGGGCGGCGTTCAGCGACGGCGCGGCGGCGGGCGGCGGCGAGAGGTCCGCGGGGAGGCCGGGCGACGGGGAGCCGGGCGAGCGGCCGGGCTCGGGGTCCGGGGTGCGGCGCGCCGAGGCGGCGGCGGGGGGCGGCGGGGAGGCGGCGGCGCGGCCGCGGTCCGCGGCGCGGGGCAGCGACGGCTCGGGCGCCGCGGCGGGGTCGGCGTCGGCTTCCGGGTCCGCGGGGGCCCGGGGCGGCGCTGCACCTGCGGGAGGGAGCGCGGGGTCGGCGAGGGCGGGGGCTCGGCCCCGATCGCCCTCCCCCGCTCGAGGGCGGGGCCCGGCCCCGCCGCCCCTTCCAGCCTCCCCGGCCGCCCCTTCCAGCCTCCCGCCCCGATCGCCCTCCCCCGCCGGGCCCCGCCGCCCCTTCCAGCCTCCCCGGCCGCTCCTTCCAGCCTCCCGCCCCGATCGCCCTCCCCCGCCGGGCCCCGCCGCCCCTTCCAGCCTCCCCGGCCGCCCCTTCCAGCCTCCCGCCCCGATCGCCCTCCCCCGCCCGGCCCCGCCGCCCCTTCCAGCCTCCCGCCCCGATCGCCCTCCCCCGCCCGGCCCCGCCGTCCCTTCCCCTCTCCCGCCCCGCCGCCCGCCTACCTGGCTCGTCCGGGGCCGGCGCGGGCGCGGAGGGCGCGGGGCGGCGGCCGCGCTGCGGGCGCCCGGGCCCCGCGGGGCGGCGGCGGGCGCGCCCGGCCTGCCGGTCGTCGCCCAGCAGCCCCATGAGCTCGCGGATCTGCGCGTCGAAGGGCCCGGGCGGCTGGCCGGCCGCCTCGCGCACCTTGTTCTTGAGGAACTTGTAGCGGCGGCGGCACTGCGCGGGCGTGCGCCGCACCTGCCGCAGGGCGAGCGCGGCCGACACGCGGCGGTAGGTGGGCAGCGCGCGGCGCCGGTCCAGCAGCAGCGCGCGCCACACGGCCGGCCGCAGCAGCTCGGCCAGCAGCAGCTCCGTCTCCCAGGCGCTCCAGGGCGCGCGCTGCGCCGAGCCCGGGGACACGGGCGCGCCGGGCCAGCCGGGCGAGCCGCCCTCGGGCGCCGCCGGGCCCCGCGGCGGGGTCCCCGGCGCGTCCTCGGCCGGCGGCAGCAGCTCGGCCACCGAGTCGGTCGGCGACGGCGGCGCGAGCGGCGGCGGCCGCCGGGGCCGGAGCAGCATCCCGGCGGGCCGCGTGGGTTCCGAGGTCGGGGCGGCGCCCGGAGGCCTGCGGGGGCCCGGGGGATTGCGGGGGCCCGGAGGCTGGGAGACCCGGGGCGGCTGCGGCATCCGGGCCGCCCGCACGCGCTCTGCGCCCGCGGCGTCGGCGGCGGCGGCGTCGGGCCCGGCCCGCGCGGCCCCGCCCCGCCCCGCCCCGCCCTGTTGTTTTCCAGACCCTTCCCTGAGACGGACCCAGTTTCCGTCCGCTGGGGAGGAACCTTCCGACCGCAGGGGTCCTGCTCCATTAGCGGGGGCGCGGGGCGGGGGCGCGGGGAGCGGGGTGGGGGTGGAGCGGGGTGGGGGGCGGGGCTGCGGGGCGCTGGGCGGGACAGACTGAGGGGGACGGGGCTGGGTAAGGGGGCGGGGCTGACCGAGGGGGGCGGGGCTGACTGGGGGCGGGGCGCGGGGATCGGGGCGGGGCAGACTGGGGGCGGGGCTGACTGGGGGCGGGGCTGACTGAGGGGGGCGGGGATCGGGGCGGGGCAGACTGGGGGCGGGGCTGACTGGGGGGCGGGACTGACTGGGGGGCGGGGATCGGGGATCGGGGGCGGGGCTGCGGGGGGAGCGGGGATCAGGGGTGCGGCTGCGGCGGCTCCGGGCGGGACTGAAGGGGGGCGGGGGGAAGTGGGGGGGGCGGGGGGAAGTGGGGGGCGGGGGCTCTGGGCGGGGCTGAGGGGGCGGGGGGTCGGGGTGTGGCTGCGGTGGCTCTGGGCGGGACTGAGGGGGGGGCGGGGGGCGCGGGGCGGGGCCGGCCCCAAGGCCCCCTCCCCACCCGAGCGCCGCCTCCTTCTGCTCCTCCTCCTGTTCCTCCTCCCGCCTCCTGCTCCTCCTCGGGGACTGGATCTGGCCCCGGGCCCGTGGCCCCGCCGGCTCCGCACGAACCGAAGGGGATTTACCTGGTCTTACCGAGGGTCCCCACCGACGTCGGGCAGGCCAGTAGCGAGGCCCCCGGAGCAGGAAGCCTGGCTGCGGGTCAGACAATCCTGGCATTTCTGGCCATTGCAATAAAACAAGAAAAAGAATCAGGACGCGCGGGTGGCGGGCGTGGCCGGCGGGAGGAGCTCCGGGCGGGACCCGGCGGCGGTGAAGACGGCTCAGGGTTGTTAGGAAGAGGCGCCAGCGACGCTCAGCCCGGGCTGTGAGGCAGCGCGTCCCTGGCTCAGCCCGGGGTGTGAGGCTGCGCGCCCCTGTCCCTGGCTCAGCCCGGGGTGTGAGGCTGCGCGCCCCTGTCCCTGGCTCAGCCCGGGGTGTGAGGCTGCGCGCCCCTGTCCCTGGCTCAGCCCGGGTGTGAGGCTGCGCGCCCCTGTCCCTGGCTCAGCCCAGCTGTGAGGCTGCGCGCCCCTGTCCCTGGCTCAGCCCGGGGTGTGAGGCTGCGCGCCCTTGTCCCTGGCTCAGCCCGGGGTGTGAGGCTGCGCGCCCCTGTCCCTGGCTCAGCCCAGCTGTGAGGCTGCGCGCCCCTGTCCCTGGCTCAGCCCGGGGTGTGAGGCTGCGCGCCCCTGTCCCTGGCTCAGCCCAGCTGTGAGGCTGCGCGCCCCTGTCCCTGGCTCAGCCCGGGGTGTGAGGCTGCGCGCCCCTGTCCCTGGCTCAGCCCGGGGTGTGAGGCTGCGCGCCCCTGTCCCTGGCTCAGCCCGGGGTGTGAGGCTGCGCGTCCCTGTCCCTGGCTCAGCCCGGGGTGTGAGGCTGCGCGCCCCTGTCCCTGGCTCAGCCCGGGGTGTGAGGCTGCGCGCCTCTGTCCCTGGCTCAGCCCGGGTGTGAGGCTGCGCGCCCCTGTCCCTGGCTCAGCCCAGGGTGTGAGGCTGCGCGCCCCTGTCCCTGGCTCAGCCCAGGGTGTGAGGCTGCGCGCCCCTGTCCCTGGCTCAGCTCGGGTGTGAGGCTGCGCGTCCCTGTCCCTGGCTCAGCCCGGGGTGTGAGGCTGCGCGTCCCTGTCCCTGGCTCAGCTCGGGCTGTGAGGCTGCGCGCCCCTGTCCCTGGCTCAGCCCGGGGTGTGAGGCTGCGTGCCCCTGTCCCTGGCTCAGCCCGGGGTGTGAGGCTGCGTGCCCATGTCCCTGGCTCAGCCCGGGGTGTGAGGCTGCGCGCCCCTGTCCCTGGCTCAGCCCGGGTGTGAGGCTGCGCGTCCCTGTCCCTGGCTGAGCCTGGGGTGTGAGGTTGCGCGTCCCTGGCTCAGCCTGGGCTGTGAGGCTGCGCGCCCCTGTCCCTGGCTCAGCCCGGGATGTGAGGCTGCGCATCTCTGTCCCTGGCTCAACCCGGGTGTGAGGCTGCGCGTCCCTGTCCCTGGCTCAGCCCGGGTTGTGAGGCAGCGCGTCCCTGGCTCAGCCTGGGCTGTGAGGCTACGCGCCCCTGTCCCTGGCTCAGCCCGGGTGTGAGGCTGCGCGCCCCTGTCCCAGGCTCAGCCCGGGGTGTGAGGCTGCGCGCCCCTGTCCCTGGCTGAGCCTGGGGTGTGAGGCTGCGCGCCCCGTCCCTGCCTCAGCCCGGGGTGTGAGGCAGCACGTCCCTGTCCCTGGCTCAGCCCGGGGTGTGAGGCTGCACGTCCCTGGCTCAGCCCGGGGTGTGAGGCTGCGCGCCCCTGTCCCTGGCTCAGCCTGGGCTGTGAGGCTGCGCGCCCCTGTCCCTGGCTCAGCCCGGGTGTGAGGCTGCGCGCCCCTGTCCCTGGCTCAGCCCGGGGTGTGAGGCTGCATGTCCCTGGCTGATCCCGGGGTGTGAGGCTGCGCGCCCCTGTCCCTGGCTCAGCCCGGGGTGTGAGGCTGCGTGCCCCTGTCCCTGGCTCAGCCCGGGGTGTGAGGCTGCACGTCCCTGGCTCAGCCCGGGGTGTGAGGCTGCGCGTCCCTGTCCCTGGCTCAGCCCGGGGTGTGAGGCTGCGCGTTCCTGTCCCTGGCTCAGTCCGGGCTGTGAGGCTGCGCACCCCTGTCCCTGGCTCAGCCCGGGGTGTGAGGCTGCGCGCCCCTGTCCCTGGCTGAGCCCGGGCTGTGAGGCTGCACGCCCCTGTCCCTGGCTGAGCCCGGGGTGTGAGGCTGCGCGCCCCTGTCCCTGGCTCAGCCCGGGGTGTGAGGCTGCGCGCCCCTGTCCCTGGCTCAGCCCGGGGTGTGAGGCTACGCGCCCCTGTCCCTGGCTCAGCCCGGGGTGTGAGGCTGCGTGCCCCTGTCCCTGGCTCAGCCCGGGGTGTGAGGCTGCGCGTCCCTGTCCCTGGCTCAGCCTGGGCTGTGAGGCTGCGCGCCCCTGTCCCTGGCTCAGCCCGGGGTGTGAGGCTGCGCGCCCCTGTCCCTGGCTCAGCCCGGGGTGTGAGGCAGCGCGCCCCTGTCCCTGGCTCAGCCCGGGGTGTGAGGCTGCGCACCCCTGTCCCTGGCTGATCCCGGGGTGTGAGGCTGTGTGCCCCTGCTCCTGGCTCAGCTCGGGGTGTGAGGCTGCGCGCCCCTGTCCCTGGCTCAGCCCGGGATGTGAGGCAGCGCGCCCCTGTCCCTGGCTCAGCCCAGGGTGTGAGGCAGCGCGTCCCTGTCCCTGGCTCAGCCCAGGGTGTGAGGCTGCGTGTCCCTGTCCCTGGCTGATCCCGGGGTGTGAGGCTGCGCGTCCCTGGCTCAGCCCGGGGTGTGAGGCTGCGTGTCCCTGTCCCTGGCTCAGCCCGGGTGTGAGGCTGCGCGCCCCTGTCCCTGGCTCAGCCCGGGGTGTGAGGCTGCGCGCCCCTGTCCCTGGCTGATCCCGGGGTGTGAGGCTGCGTGCCCCTGCTCCTGGCTCAGCCCGGGGTGTGAGGCTGCGTGTCCCTGTCCCTGGCTGATCCCGGGGTGTGAGGCTGCGCGCCCCTGTCCCTGGCTCAGCCCGGGGTGTGAGGCAGCGCGCCCCTGTCCCTGGCTCAGCCCGGGGTGTGAGGCTGCGCGTCCCTGGCTCAGCCCGGGGTGTGAGGCTGCGCGCCCCTGTCCCTGGCTGATCCCGGGGTGTGAGGCTGCGTGCCCCTGCTCCTGGCTCAGCCCGGGGTGTGAGGCTGCGCGCCCCTGTCCCTGGCTCAGCCCGGGGTGTGAGGCTGCGCACCCCTGTCCCTGGCTGATCCCGGGGTGTGAGGCTGCGTGTCCCTGTCCCTGGCTCAGCCCGGGGTGTGAGGCTGCGCGCCCCTGTCCCTGGCTCAGCCCGGGGTGTGAGGCTGCGCGCCCCTGTCCCTGGCTCAGCCCGGGGTGTGAGGCAGCGCGCCCCTGTCCCTGGCTCAGCCCGGGGTGTGAGGCTGCGCACCCCTGTCCCTGGCTGATCCCGGGGTGAGAGGCTGTGTGCCCCTGCTCCTGGCTCAGCCCGGGGTGTGAGGCTGCGCGCCCCTGTCCCTGGCTCAGCCCGGGGTGTGAGGCAGCGCGTCCCTGTCCCTGGCTCAGCCCGGGTTGTGAGGCTACGCGCCCCTGTCCCTGGCTCAGCCCGGGGTGTGAGGCAGCGCGCCCCTGTCCCTGGCTCAGCTTAGGGTGTGAGGCAGCGCGTCCCTGTCCCTGGCTCAGCCCAGGGTGTGAGGCTGCGTGTCCCTGTCCCTGGCTGATCCCGGGGTGTGAGGCTGCGCGTCCCTGGCTCAGCCCGGGGTGTGAGGCTGCGTGTCCCTGTCCCTGGCTCAGCCCGGGTGTGAGGCTGCGCGCCCCTGTCCCTGGCTCAGCCCGGGGTGTGAGGCTGCGCGCCCCTGTCCCTGGCTGATCCCGGGGTGTGAGGCTGCGTGCCCCTGCTCCTGGCTCAGCCCGGGGTGTGAGGCTGCGTGTCCCTGTCCCTGGCTGATCCCGGGGTGTGAGGCTGCGCGCCCCTGTCCCTGGCTCAGCCCGGGGTGTGAGGCAGCGCGCCCCTGTCCCTGGCTCAGCCCGGGGTGTGAGGCTGCGCGTCCCTGGCTCAGCCCGGGGTGTGAGGCTGCGCGCCCCTGTCCCTGGCTGATCCCGGGGTGTGAGGCTGCGTGCCCCTGCTCCTGGCTCAGCCCGGGGTGTGAGGCTGCGCGCCCCTGTCCCTGGCTCAGCCCGGGGTGTGAGGCTGCGCACCCCTGTCCCTGGCTGATCCCGGGGTGTGAGGCTGCGTGTCCCTGTCCCTGGCTCAGCCCGGGGTGTGAGGCTGCGCGCCCCTGTCCCTGGCTCAGCCCGGGGTGTGAGGCTGCGCGCCCCTGTCCCTGGCTCAGCCCGGGGTGTGAGGCAGCGCGCCCCTGTCTCTGGCTCAGCCCGGGGTGTGAGGCTGCGCACCCCTGTCCCTGGCTGATCCCGGGGTGAGAGGCTGTGTGCCCCTGCTCCTGGCTCAGCCCGGGGTGTGAGGCTGCGCGCCCCTGTCCCTGGCTCAGCCCGGGGTGTGAGGCAGCGCGTCCCTGTCCCTGGCTCAGCCCGGGTTGTGAGGCTACGCGCCCCTGTCCCTGGCTCAGCCCGGGGTGTGAGGCAGCGCGCCCCTGTCCCTGGCTCAGCTTAGGGTGTGAGGCAGCGCGTCCCTGTCCCTGGCTCAGCCCAGGGTGTGAGGCTGCGTGTCCCTGTCCCTGGCTGATCCCGGGGTGTGAGGCTGCGCGTCCCTGGCTCAGCCCGGGGTGTGAGGCTGCGTGTCCCTGTCCCTGGCTCAGCCCGGGGTGTGAGGCTGCGCGCCCCTGTCCCTGGCTCAGCCCGGGGTGTGAGGCTGCGTGCCCCTGCTCCTGGCTCAGCCCGGGGTGTGAGGCTGCGTGTCCCTGTCCCTGGCTGATCCCGGGGTGTGAGGCTGCGCGTCCCTGGCTCAGCCCGGGGTGTGAGGCTGCGTGTCCCTGTCCCTGGCTCAGCCCGGGGTGTGAGGCTGCGCGCCCCTGTCCCTGGCTCAGCCCGGGGTGTGAGGCTGCGCGTCCCTGGCTCAGCCCGGGGTGTGAGGCTGCGCGCCCCTGTCCCTGGCTGATCCCGGGGTGTGAGGCTGCGCGCCCCTGTCCCTGGCTCAGCCCGGGGTGTGAGGCACGTGCCCCTGCTCCTGGCTCAGCCCGGGGTGTGAGGCTGCGTGTCCCTGTCCCTGGCTGATCCCGGGGTGTGAGGCTGCGCGCCCCTGTCCCTGGCTCAGCCCGGGGTGTGAGGCTGCGCGCCCCTGTCCCTGGCTCAGCCCGGGGTGTGAGGCTGCGCGTCCCTGGCTCAGCCCGGGGTGTGAGGCTGCGCGCCCCTGTCCCTGGCTGATCCCGGGGTGTGAGGCTGCGTGCCCCTGCTCCTGGCTCAGCCCGGGGTGTGAGGCAGCGCGCCCCTGTCCCTGGCTCAGCCCGGGGTGTGAGGCTGCGTGTCCCTGCTCCTGGCTGATCCCGGGGTGTGAGGCTGCGCGCCCCTGTCCCTGGCTGATCCCGGGGTGTGAGGCTGCGCGCCCCTGTCCCTGGCTGATCCCGGGGTGTGAGGCTGCGCGCCCCTGCTCCTGGCTGATCCCGGGGTGTGAGGCAGCGCGCCCCTGGTGCCGGGGAGGGGGAAGGGGTGGGGGCTGGGCAGGGACGGGCCCCACCTCGCAGGCCGCCCGCTGGCTCCCGTTACCTTTGCCATGCCCTGGGGCCTCCTGGGTTACCCAGAGGGGCTGAAAACCAAGGCCTGCCGAAAGCCTGCTCTCCAGCATTCCTAGCAGCCTTATTTGTAACTGCCAGACTTGGGGTGACATCAAGACGGCCTTCCGCAGGTGCCCAGGGAGTTGCGCACACCTGACATCCTGTGCCACGTCACCAGAGCCTGGAGGCTGCCTGCTGCGGGATGCCACTTACGAGGCACTGCTGGAGAAGACTTAACACCGTAGAGGGGGAGGACGCTCGTGGCGCACACCTGCCACCCTAGTGTTCAGGAGGCCACGATCTGAACATCATGGCTTGAAGCTAGCAGTTTGAAGGCGGCAGAATCCATGAGACTCATCTCCAGTTAGCCACCAAAAGCAGGCAGTGACACTGTGGCTTAGGTGGTAGAGAACTAGCCTTGAGCAAAACAAATGCTCAGGGACAGTGTCCAGGCCCTGAGTTCAAGGCCCAGGACCGGTACACACTTACACAAACCACCCAGTCAAAAAAAAACTCCAAAAGGTGTTGGGAATGCGGCTCAGTGCTAGAGTGTGTGCCTAGCATACATGAAGCCCTGGGCTCCGTTCCTCAGTATCCCATACACAGAAAAGGCTGCAAGTAGTGCTGTGGCTCAAGTGGTAGAGAGCTAGCCTTGAGAAAAAGGAGCCCAGGGACAGCACCCAGGGCCTGGGTTCAAGCCCAAGACTGGAACAAAACAAGCAAAACCAAAAAAAACCCGGAAAGCTATACAGGTAGAGAGGTTGAACCCCAAAGGGTGTTTGTGCTGAGGAAGCTCACGTGATTTTTTAGATTGTTGATTAAAATTACTTCCTTAGTGTTGAGGGTTGGAGCCAGATCATTTTTATGGTAAAATGTTCTCTACCATGCCGGATTCCTAGTACATTTTCTTCTGTGCTGGTCCTGGGGCTTGAACTCAAGGCCTGTGTGCTGTCCCTGAGCTCTTTTGTTCAAGGCTAGCACTCTACCACTTAAGCCATGGCTCTACTTCTGGCTTTTTTTGGTGGTAAATTGGAGATGAGGGTCTCATAGGCTTTCCTGCCTTGGCTGGCTTTGAACTGCAATCCTCAGACTTCAGGCTCCTGAATAGGATTGCAGGTGTGAGCCACTGGTACCTGGCTCATTAGTGACCCAGTGCAAAGCTGCCATTTTTTTTGGTTGTAGGGTTTGTAGTGGGGGCCTGGGCGCTATTCCTGAGCTTTTCAGCTCAAGGCGAGGTCTCTACCACTTGAGCCACAGCACCAATTTTGGTTTTCTGATGGTTAATTGGCGCTAAGAGTCTCATGGACTTTCCTGCCAGGGCTGGCTTTGATCCGCACTCCTCAGACCTCAGCCTCCTGAGTAGCTGGGATGACAGGCGTGAGCACCAGTGCCCGGCTGGAACCACCATTCTTATCTGTAGGGAGCTGCTGAGGGGCAGGTGGGTAGACACACACTCTGAGGACGCGGGGAGGCTGCCAGTGCCGGCGTGGCCCGGTGTCCTCAGTGTGCATCTGGTGAATGCATTGAGAGGAAGACTCACTAACTTAGCACCAAGATCCTGATCTGAGGCCCAGAGAGAAGGGGCCGAGCAAGGCTAGAGACGAAGGCAAAGGGGCTTCAAGGTGGAGCAGGTGGGAAGAGCAGCACAGGCCGCTCCTGCTGTCGCTAGCATTGTGGCACTTCTCGGCCCCACGTTTACAGAGACTGGCGTGTCTGGGAGGACCAGCTCAGCGTCCCATCATGGGTTCCAGTGGGAGGAAACTCCGCCGTGTCAAGGGCTGGCCACTGAAGACTGCCGGCTTGTGTTCGGGGCCCTGGTTGAGGACGGTGCCTGTTTCCCTTGCAGTCTGGCTTGGTTTTCTGGGACAGCCCGTGTTGCGGGTCCTTGGGGTTTTTCTCAGTGCCGTGTGCTGGCGCCTGTTGGCTTCTGGGCTAGCCAGCGGGGCTGGTGGGACATCTGCCTCTCATCGTAGCACATGGCTGTCTTGGACTTGCTCCCTGCTTGGTGGTAACAGGGTAGGCAGGTGAACTGCTCCTGGTGGGAATAGTCTCAGGCAGGGGTGTGGGAGGCCAGGAATGCTAGGGTATTGGACAGAAGCAATGCTGGGCACGCTAATCTCGGGAAAATGTGTAATGTTTTGTCATATCTCAGGTTAGTAGATAATCACGGCCCCAGAGACGTTCCTTTCTTCACCGTGTATAAATGATGACACAGCCCTGGAGTTTATTTGATCTGCTGCAGCAAAAGGAGACATCTCTCTCTGTTGTGCCTGCAGGAGGAGAGAGGACTAGGGTTTGGGGCTGGCAAGAACTAAACCCCTCACCTGGAGTGGCTACTGGGCTCAAGAATGTGGACTGTGTGGCTCACTGGCATAACTGCCAGATCGATGGTTGTGTTGTCCTTACTAGGATTCCCTTGAACACCAGTCAACTCTTACAAAAAGCATCCATAGCTGGGGGCTGGTGGCTCATGCCTGTCATCCTAGCGACTTAGGAGGCTGAGATCTGAGGGTTGTGGTTCAAAGCCAGCCAGCTCAGAAGTGGTGCTATGGCTCAAAGTGGTAGAGCGTAGCTGGGCACCAGTGGCTCATGCCTGCAGTCCTAGCTACTCAGGAGGCTGAGATCTGAGGATTGTGGTTCAAAGCCAGCCCAGGCAAGAATGTCCATGCAACTCTTATTTCCAGTTAACTACCTGAAAAATGGATGTAGTGCTGTGGCTCAAGTGGTAGAGCGCTCACCTTGAGCTGAAGAGCTGAGGGACAGCGCCCAGGCCCAGAGTTCAAGCCTCAGGACTGGCAAAAAATAAATAAAAAATAAAAAAAAATCCACAGACGCGGAGGTGTGATGCATCCCTGTGACCACAGTGTCCCCGGAAGGTCTTGTTTCCCTGTGACCCCAGTCTCCCCAGAAGGTCTTGTTTCCCTGTGACCCCAGTCTCCCCAGAAGGTCTTGTTTCTAGGCTAGCCTGGGCAAAAAGTTGGACTTCCTCTCAACCAACAAGCTGAGTGTGATGTGGTATGTTTATAATCCTAGCTATGAAGAAGAATAGGTAGGAGGATTTTGGTCTGAGGCGGGCTAACCAGTGAGACTGCAAAAGTGACATAAAAGGGCAGCAGGCGTGGCTCGAGCTGTAGAGGAGGTACCGAGCTTAAACCCCAATGCCGCCAAAACAACAAACCATGACGATACAGCCCTACCGTTTACCCTCCCGGAAGCTCCTGGCCTTCAGTCCTTCACTATACACACAGTCCCAAACGAGTCTGTCTGGATGTGGGCCTCTGGACGTGGCCATCTCCTAGACCCAGCTGGGGTGTCCGGCCTGAGGCTGCCAGGTGGGAGCTGCCCAGGTTGGTGGGCCAGGGCAGGCCAGTCCCCGGTGGCCAGCTGCCTCTGCTGTCCTCCCCAGAAGGAAGGTGTTTTCTGTAGCCATTGCACAGCAGTGGGGTTTGCTTGCGCATAGGCCCAGGAGACAGGGCATGGGTGGGGGGTGTCTTGGGTCTTCTGAGGGACCTGAATTACAAGTGAGGCTACCAGACCTGGGCCCTGGTGCCCTCCAGGGGTGTGACCCCGAAGTTGGCTTCTGTCCCTCAGAGCCTCCAGGGCAGGCCCCGGAGAAGTCTTCCTGGAGCGGCCTGGCCCTCAGGACCCACAGAGCCAGCCATTCAGCCATGTCTTGATAGAAATAACTTTATTTAGAAATCTGTGGTGTGTGATGTGAGGGGGCCATGCAGACAGCGGAAGCAGGCCTGCTCCTTCTGTTGTAAGTCAGCACCCTTGGATGCCACCCGCACTGCACACGGGCCCTGGACACAGGCGTTGACGGGAGGAGCATCGCCCTGTAGAGATGGAGAGCGGCCTGTGTGTGGCAGGATGCCTTTTCGCAGCACACAGGCAGGCCTGACGTCTCCTGGGGGGCACACTTGGAGATGTGTAGCGTGGCATCGAAATACAGCACTTCAGTTACAAGTCACCACTTCCCTAGAAATACCACTAGCTGCGTAGTTAGAGTCGCTAATTCTAAGATGCAGAGCAGTCTTTGGGCCTGGGGTGTCTGCCAGTGTGGGGCCTGACCCCGTGGCCCCACCGAGTCAGGGCTCTGCCGGCTGCCGGACACCATGCACACGGGGAAGGCTGGAGACTCCAGGCAACAGGGGCACATCCATGTCTGCCTGGGAAAGCACGGCTGGCTGGCCTGGAGCGGCCGCGGGAGCAGGGGCGGGTGTGCGCATGCTCAGAACACAGATGGGCGTGCATGCTCCGCTGTGAGGTGGTGCGGAGCCCGGGCTGTGGGCCGTGCAGGGGCCACGTGTGGGCCAGACGCTCTGGGGCCCTGTGTGCTGCCCCTGCCCTGCTGCTGTGCTGGAGTGCCTGCTCCTCTACCTGTCACGGGTTGTTCCCAAGCAGGGGTGGAGGGCACAGGCAGGGCAGGGCCAGGAGCCCCCACAGGGACACAGGCTGCTTCCTTGCCTGCGGGCACCTGGGGCCTGGCAGGCTGTGTGGGGTCCCCATGGGGCGGGCTGAGGGTGAGTGGGAGCGTACACCTGGCAGGGCCGCGTCTTCTAGAAGCCAAGGGCTCCCATGGAAGGTTCCAGGCCGCTTGGAGCCTGTGGGTACAGAAGTCAGCTTTGGTCAGTTTTCCCACTGAGCAGCGAGGACACCCAGCAAGCAGCTGAGTGTAGGATCTTCTGAGTCAGGCTGGGGTGTTGAGAGTCTGAAGAAGAGATGACAGCCGTTTGTCCAGGACAGACAGGTCGAGATGAAGCTCTGGGGAAGTTTACTTACTCCGTTTCCATGTTAAGTATTATCTTTTCTTTCGAAGACAGGGTCTTGCCATGCAGTACAGGCTCACCATCTTCTCCCTCAGCCTCCCATTGCTGGGACTGCAGGCATACACCACGACTTCTGGTTTGTCTGGGCTTCACGTTTAAATTCTGTCCCATCTGGTGCCAGGGCTGGGACCGGCTCTGCCCTCCGTGAGGCCCTCGGGGCTGGAGCCAGGCGAGTTTCCCCGGCCTCCAGCTACAGAACCTGAGAAGCTGCCCTAGTGGCTTCTTGGTCCCTGGCTGCTCCCTGCAGGTCTGGTCCGGCTGCACCCGCACCCGCGCCCTGCCTGCCCCAGCGGCAGCCTTGGCTACTGGAACGTGGCTTTCATCCTCCGCAGCTTGTCCTGGATCTTCCGGGGGTGCCTCTCGCTGGGGGTCTGGTGGGAGTTGGCTCTGCTATCTGCGGCTAGGATGGAAACGTCAGCCCCACTGAAGCGGGCGATCCTCTGCTTGAGGTGAGCCTGGAGCTTGGGGTCCGGGCTGAACGTGTAAGGCGTCTCCTGGAAGGCATGCACCTGGCTGGCCACCTTGGCGATGTTCCTGCAGCGGAGAAGGGCAGATGCTCATTGTTCTGTGTTCTCAGGGACGGCTCAAACCAGCTTTTCCAAAATTCACAAGGGGCTCCAGAGGGTCTGATAAGAACAAGCCCCGGGCTGGCAGCCTCAGGTTTGGAGGAAGGCCCGAGCCAGACGAGGGCTCTCTGCTGGCTGAGCCTCAGAGCAGCCCAGCGTGTACCTCCTGGGGCACAGCCTGCTGCCACAGGCCGGCACACCAGGGGCAGGCAGCACCCTTTCTCCAGTGGGGACCGGGAGGCTCACTGAGTGGAGGAAGAGCCAGTTTTGCTCATGAAAGTGGACACAAAACACAGACCATTGCCCCTCTCCTTTCCAGGTAGGGCCATTATAACTACATAAAAAGGAGATCATGCACTGAGCGGTGAGAGCCACGGTGGCAGGGTCCTCTGGGCCCTGCCTGCCCACTGAGGCCACAGCCTGACCCTGTGGATGATGGAGGCAGGAGGGTGGGAGCGGGGATGACGGGCAGAGGATGACTCTGGAGGGAGCACATCTCTAGGCTGTGAGCAGGGGTGCATCCCCAACAGCCTGGCCTCTAAGGAGCAGTGGTGCCTGAGGCAGCCGTAGACTTCCCTGGGCCAAGGGCAAGCCAGGCCCAAGCACTATGCAGCATGGTGGTGTCTGCACCACAGCAGTATGCACACTTGTGTGCAGTGTGCTATCTGCACAACAGCAGAGTGTGCACTGCCAGGCAGTGTGGTGTCTGTACACCACAACAGTGTGCACTGCCATGCAGTGTGGTGTCTGTGCACCACAACAGTGTGCACTGCCGTGGAGTGTGCTATCCATGCACAACAGCAGAGTGTGCACTGCCGTGCAGTGTGGTGTCTGTGCACAGCACTGTGTGCACTGCCATGGAGTGTGGTGTCTGTACACAGCAGTGTGCGCATGCCATGCATTGTGGTGTCTGTGCAACACAGCAGTGTGTGCACTGCCGTGCAGTGTGGTGTCTGTGCAACACAGCAGTGTGCGCATGCCATGCATTGTGGTGTCTGTGCAACACAGCAGTGTGTGCACTGCCGTGCAGTGTGGTGTCTGTGCAACAGCAGTGTGCGCGCTGCCATGCAGTGTGGTGTCTGTGCAACACAGCAGTGTGTGCACTGCCGTGCAGTGTGGTGTCTGTGAACAGCACTGTTTGCACTGCCGTGCAGTGTGGTGTCTGTACACAGCAGTGTGTGCACTGCCGTGCAGTGTGGTGTCTGTGCACAGCAGTGTGCGCGCTGCCGTGCAGTGTGGTGTCTGTGCACAGCAGTGTGGGCACTGCCGTGCAGTGTGGTGTCTGTGCACAGCAGTGTGCACTGCCGTGCAGTGTGGTGTCTGTGCATAGCAGTGTGCACGCTGCCGTGCAGTGTGGTGTCTGTGCACAGCAGTGTGGGCACTGCCGTGCAGTGTAGTGTCTGTGCACAGCAGTGTGCACTGCCGTGCAGTGTGGTGTCTGTGCATAGCAGTGTGCGCGCTGCCGTGCAGTGTGGTGTCTGTGCACAGCAGTGTGGGCACTGCCGTGCAGTGTGGTGTCTGTGCATAGCAGTGTGCGCGCTGCCGTGCAGTGTGGTGTCTGTGCACAGCAGTGTGCGCACTGCCGTGCAGTGTGGTGTCTGTGAACAGCACTGTTTGCACTGCCATGCAGTGTGGTGTCTGTGCACAGCAGTGTGTGCACTGCCGTGCAGTGTGGTGTCTGTGCACAGCAGTGTGCGCGCTGCCGTGCAGTGTGGTGACTGTGCACAGCAGTGTGTGCATTGCTGTGCAGTGTGGTGTCTGTTCACCAGAGCAGTGTGTGCATTGCCTTGCAGGTCTTGCGTGTGCTGGGCCTGGGACCCAGATCGGTCACACAGGGAGGAGCCCAGAATTGGCCAGGGCTCCCAGGTTGCAGTGGACAGGGGTTTCAAGTTAAGCCAGAAGCAGAGGCTCCCTGAGCACTGGGCCCAGCTACAGGCCGGCCGCCCCACTGCTCCAATGAGGTTGCGTTACGGAGGGTCTGGACCCCACCGGATCCAGTGAGTCTGCTGGGGTCTGTGTTGGGACCGTGGGTACCATTCACGTGGGAAGAACACCGGGAAGCCCTCTGTGCAGAGTGTGTGGAGTTACCTGAGTGAGTGGGGGCGGTACTGGACAAGGGAGTGCTCGGAGGGCGAGGCTGAGCCCGGCCGGTGGCCGCAGGTGGGGGTCACGCACCTGAGCTTGCTCCACCGGTGGGCTCCGTTGGTCATGGTGAAGCCACCGGTCTCCAGCTGCTGGATGTGCATGGCCAGGAGGCGGGCCGAGGGCAGCGTGGGCTGGGCCCGGAAGCGCCGTCCTTCCATCAGACACAGGCTGTCGCTCTTCAGGAAGACCTAGCCACCCCACCAGGGTGCCACAGGAAGACAGGAGCGGTGGGCCCGGGAGGCCCCTGCCCAGCCGTCCCTGCCGGCGCCCCCTGCACTGCCGTGGCCCAGCGTTCTGGCCAAAATGGAGCTGGAGGCCCGGGTGAAAGCCCAGACCTGACACTTGGCTGGCACAGGGTGCTGTCAGCCACAGAGGCTCGTGCCTGGTCCTCTCTCGGGCTGGCTCTAGAAAGAGCCAGGAGGGCCAGAGACTGCTCAGCTGCTGCAGGTGCCGAGTCTGCAGGCGTGGTGATCCACAGCAGAGGAGGAGCAAGAACGCACTGTACTTCCCTGCTCCACACGCTCTGCACGTGCTCACACGTGCCCTCCCCCACTGCACACACACACTGCACACACGTATCTCCACACACCGCACACACGTACCTCCACACACACTGCACACATGTACCTCCACACACACTGCACACATGTACCTCCACACACTTCACACGTACCTCCACACACTGCACATGTGCCTCCACACACACTGCACACACGTACCTCCACACACACTGCACACACGTACCTCCACACACTGCACGTGTGCCTCCACACACACTGCACATGTGCCTCCACACACCGCACACACATACCTCCACACACCACACACACGTACCTCCACACACACTGCACACACGTACCTCCACACACACCACACACATGTACCTCCACACACTGCACACGTGCCTTCCCACACACTGCACATGTAACTCCACACAATGCACACATGTAGCTCCACACACACTGCACACACGTACCTCCACACACACACTGCACACACGTACCTCCACACACTGCACACACGTACCTCCACAACACACTGCACATGTGCCTCCACACACTGCACATGTAACTCCACACACTGCACACACGTACCTCCACAGACACTGCACACACGTACCTCTACACACTGCACACGTACCTCCACACACTGCACACGTACCTCCACACACTGCACACACGTACCTCCACACACTGCACACACGTACCTCCACAACACACTGTACACACATACCTCCATACATACACTGCACACACGTACCTCCACACACTGCACACATGTACTTCCACACACTGCACACATGTACCTCCACACACTGCACACAACGTACCTCCACAACACACTGCACACATATACCTCCACAACACACTGCACACAGTACCTCCACACACTGTACACACGTACCTCCACACACTGCACACATACCTCCACACACTGCACACGTAACCACACACACACTGCACACATACCTCTACACACTGCACACACATACCTACACACACCACACACGTACCTACACATACTGCACACATGTAACTCCACACACACTGCAACACTGCACACATGTACCTCCACACACTGCACACAGTACCTTCACATACTGCACACATACCTCCACACACTGCACACATACCTCCACACACCACACACACCTCCACACACTGCACACACGTAACTCCACACACACTGCACACACGTAACTCCACACACACTGCACACACGTAACTCCACACACACTGCACACACATACCTCCACACACCACACGTACTTCCACACATACACTGCACACACGTACCCCTATACACTGCACACACATACCTACACACTGCACCCACGTACCTCCACACACACTGCACACACACACTCTACACACACTGCACACACGTACCTCCACAGCTTTGAGCTCCTCCATGACCTCGGCGATTTTTGCAGGAAGGATTCTCCAGGCCTGAGATGGAGGCACAGGTAAGCCCCTGGCTGCTGATGCCCACCGGTGTCCACGCCCCAGCCCACTACCCGGGTGAGCCCCTGGCTGCCGGTGGCCACCTGCGTCCATGCCCCAGCCCAGGCCTGAGGTGGAGGCACAGGTGAGCCCCTGGCTGCCGGCGTCCACCCGCGTCCACACCCCAGCCCACTGCCTGGGTGAGCCCCTGGCCGCCGGTGCCCACCCACATCTGCACCCCAGCCTACTGCC
The DNA here is from genome assembly GCF_019054845.1 of Dipodomys spectabilis. NCBI lineage: Eukaryota > Metazoa > Chordata > Mammalia > Rodentia > Heteromyidae > Dipodomys > Dipodomys spectabilis. The sequence goes on along the minus strand of NW_024870990.1, from coordinate 221,077 downwards.
CACCTGCGTCCACACCCCAGCCTACTGCCCACCCGCGTCCACACCCCAGCCCACTGCCCGGGTGAGCCCCTGGCCGCCAGTGCCCGCCTGCATCCATGCTCCAGCCCACTGCCCACCCATGTCCACGCCCCAGCCCATTGCCCGGGTGGCGCACAGGGCACTGCCTTGCAGATGGGTGCTCCAGCCCTCCTAGGATCTGCATGGCCGTTGCAAAGTTCCTCTGCTCATAACAACATTTCGCAATCAGCAGGAATTTGGACAGCAAGTTCACCTGCAGCTGAAAGGAGAAAAATGACAGCAATTTTTTTTGTGTTCATTACTTGGGCTTGATCTTGGGGCCTCTTGCTCTTGCTTGGCTCATAGCTGGTGTTCTACTACTTGAGCCACACCTCCAATTCTGTCTGTTTGTTTTTTTTAGAGTTATTAGATGTGTTTCTCAGTTTTGTCTGATCAGACTGACTCCCAGACACAGTGCTCAGATCTGTCTCCTGGGTAGCCGGGTTATATGTGGGTGAGCGTGGTCCATGCCGTGGGTGAGCGTGCCCCTGCCGTGGGTGAGCGTGGCCCCTGCCGTGGGTGAGCGTGCCCCTGCCCTGGGTGAGCGTGCCCCTGCCGTGGGTGAGCGTGGTGCCTGCCGTGGGTGAGCGTGCCCCTGCCGTGGGTGAGCGTGTCCCTGCCGTGGGTGAGCGTGGTCCATGCCGTGGGTGAGCGTGCCCCTGCCGTGGGTGAGCGTGCCCCTGCCGTGGGTGAGCGTGTCCCTGCCGTGGGTGAGCGTGCCCCTGCCATGGGTGAGCGTGCCCCTGCCGTGGGTGAGCGTGGCCCTGCCGTGGGTGAGCGTGCCCCTGCCGTGGGTGAGCGTGGCCCCTGCCGTGGGTGAGCGTGGCCCTGCCATGGGTGAGCGTGCCCCTGCCGTGGGTGAGCGTGCCCCCTGCCGTGGGTGAGCGTGCCCCCTGCCGTGGGTGAGTGTGCCCCTGCCGTGGGTGAGCGTGGTCCATGCCGTGGGTGAGCGTGCCCCTGCCGTGGGTGAGCGTGGCGGCTGCCGTGGGTGAGCGTGGCCCCTGCCGTGGGTGAGCATGGCCCTGCCATGGGTGAGCGTGCCCCTGCCGTGGGTGAGCGTGCCCCCTGCCGTGGGTGAGTGTGCCCCTGCCGTGGGTGAGCGTGGTCCATGCCGTGGGTGAGCATGCCCCTGCCGTGGGTGAGCATGCCCCTGCCGTGGGTGAGCGTGCCCCTGCCGTGGGTGAGCGTGGCCCCTGCCGTGGGTGAGCCTGGCCCTGCCGTGGGTGAGCATGCCCCTGCCGTGGGTGATGCCGTGGGTGAGCGTGCCCCTGCCGTGGGTGAGCGTGGTCCCTGCCGTGGGTGAGTGTGTCCCTGCCGTGGGTGAGCGTGCCCCTGCCGTGGGTGAGCGTGCCCCTGCCGTGGGTGACCGTGCCCCTGCCGTGGGTGTGTGCCCCTGCCGTGGGTGAGTGTGCCCCTGCCGTGGGTGAGTGTGCCCCTGCCGTGGGTGAGCGTGGCCCCTGCCGTGGGTGAGTGTGCCCCTGCCGTGGGTGTGTGCCCCTGCCGTGGGTGAGCGTGCCCCTGCCGTGGGTGAGCGTGTCCCTGCCGTGGGTGAACGTGCCCCTGCCGTGGGTGAGCGTGCCCCTGCTGTGGGTGAGCGTGCCCCTGCCGTGGGTGAGCGTGCCCCTGCCGTGGGTGAGCGTGTCCCTGCCGTGGGTGAGTGTGCCCCTGCCGTGGGTGAGCGTGGCCCCTGCCGTGGGTGAGTGTGGTGCCTGCCGTGGGTGAGCGTGCCCCTGCCGTGGGTGAGCGTGTCCCTGCCGTGGGTGAGCGTGCCCCCTGCCGTGGGTGAGCGTGCCCCTGCCGTGGGTGAGCGTGCCCCTGCCGTGGGTGAGCGTGCCCCCTGCCGTGGGTGAGCGTGGCCCCTGCCGTGGGTGAGTGTGCCCCCTACTGTGGGTGAGCGTGCCCCTGCCGTGGGTGAGTGTGGTCCATGCCGTGGGTGAGTGTGCCCCTGCCATGGGTGAGCGTGTCCCTGCCGTGGGTGAGTGTGGTCCCTGCCGTGGGTGAGCGTGGCCCCTGCCGTGGGTGAGCGTGCCCCCTGCTGTGGGTGAGTGTGGTCCATGCCGTGGGTGAGCGTGGTCCATGCCGTGGGTGAGCGTGCCCCTGCCGTGGGTGAGCGTGCCCCTGCCGTGGGTGAGCGTGCCCCTGCCGTGGGTGAGTGTGTCCCTGCCGTGGGTGAGCGTGGTTCCTGCCGTGGGTGAGTATGTCCCTGCCGTGGGTGAGCGTGCCCCTGCCATGGGTGAGCGTGGCCCCTGCCGTGGGTGAGCGTGCCCCCTGCTGTGGGTGAGTGTGGTCCATGCCGTGTGCCTGGCTCTCCGGCTGTGTGGGGAAAGGATGACCGGCTTTCCTTGGCTGGAGTTTGACCCTGTGGGGCTGCCTACCTTGGAGGGGGAGCTGTTTATGCTGGAGGTGGGGCCGTCTACCTTGGAGGGGGGGGGCCGCCTACCTTGGAGGGGGCTGTCTGCCTCGGAGGGGGGCTGTCTACCCTGGAGGGGGGGCTGTCTACCTTGGAGGGGGGCGTCTACCTTGGAGGGGGGGCTGTCTACCCTGGAGGGGGGCTGTCTACCTTGGAGGGGGCTGTCTACCCTGGAGGGGGGCTGTCTACCTCGGAGGGGGGCTGTCTACCTCGGAGGGGGGCGTCTACCTCGGAGGGGGGGCGTCTACCTCGGAGGGGGGCTGTCTACCTCGGAGGGGGGCTGTCTACCTCGGAGGGGGGCTGTCTACCTTGGAGGGGGGCTGCCTACCTTGGAGGTGGGGCTGATCACGATCTCAGCAGCCACCCAGGTGCTGACATCGTCGCCGTGTCTTAGAAGCTGTACCAGGTACTTGTCTTGGACGTAGTTGGGTAGGAACAGGCTGCAGGTCTTGGTAGACAGAGACTCTGAAGAGTTGGCTCTGGGAGAGGAACAGCGCGGTCACCTGGGATGTGTGGCAGGGCCCCGCGGATGGGGGATGTGGGGTGGGGGTGGGGCGGGCAGGGGACACGAGGCCAGGCCCACGCAGGACCCCGCGAGGGGCAATGACAATAAGCCAGGCCCTCCCCAAGGACGAGACCCAGCCCAGAGCACCCACAGGGGCTTCCGCTGCCTCTCAAAGGGAGGACTCTGCCCCCTGGGGAGGAGCCACTCAGGCATGGCCGCTCGGACCCTGGGGTCACTCATCTGGGGAGGGCTGCTTGGACCCTGGGGTCACTCATCTGGGGAGGGCCGCTCGGACCCTGGGGTCACTCATCTGGGGAGGGCCGCTCAGACCCTGGGGGCTCTCATCTGGGGAGGGCCTCAATGGCCCTGGGGTCACTCATCTGGGGAGGGCCGCTCGGACTCTGGGGGCTCTCATCTGGGGAGGGCCTCAATGGCCCTGGGGGCTCTCATCTGGGGAGGGCTGCTTGGACCCTGGGGTCACTCATCTGGGGAGGGCCGCTCGGACCCTGGGGTCACTCATCTGGGGAGGGCCGCTCGGACCCTGGGGGCTCTCATCTGGGGAGGGCCTCAATGGCCCTGGGGTCACTCATCTGGGGAGGGCCGCTCGGACCCTGGGGTCACTCATCTGGGGAGGGCCGCTCGGACCCTGGGGGCTCTCATCTGGGGAGGGCCGCTCGGACCCTGGGGGCTCTCATCTGGGGAGGGCCACTCGGGCCCTGGGGTCACTCATCTGGGGAGGGCCGCTCGGACCCTGGGGGCTCTCATCTGGGGAGGGCCTCAATGGCCCTGGGGTCACTCATCTGGGGAGGGCCGCTCGGACCCTGGGGGCTCTCATCTGGGGAGGGCCGCTCGGACACTGGGGGCTCTCATCTGGGGAGGGCTGCTCGGACCCTGGGGGCTCTCATCTGGGGAGGGCCGCTCGGACACTGGGGGCTCTCAGCTGGGCAGGGCCTCACGGGCCCTGGGGTCACTCATCTGAGGAGGGCCTTATGGACCCTGGGGGGGGGGCAGGGCACTCACCTGGGGAGGGCCGCACTTTTATCCGTGACACCCAGGGCCCGTGAATTGAGGAAGTGGACAGGGTGGCACTTCTGAAACAATTCCTGCCAGAGACATGGCAGCAGACCGTAAGCATGTTGTCCGGCCGTCCCCGAGCGTCAGATGTCTGGGCCCTGCCTGCAGTCACAAGCCAGCTGCCTGGCAGGCAGGCCGGACGCCTGTGCTCTGGTTCAGCTGACGAGGGCTGGGTCTGGGCAGGGCCAGAGGAGCTGCGGTTGGCCCAGCCCTAGCCTGTGTAGCCTGTGTGTCCCACACACCTGGAGTGCAGGCCTTACCTCCCCCCCCCCCCCCCCGGCTCGTCCTGCTTCAGGTGGCAGCACTCCCAGACCTGGGCAGCTGGCCAGTGCATCCTGCTGCTGACCTGTGTCCCAGGTGCCCCTGAGCACTCATGTCCCGGGGCTCATGACACGGCGCCCACGGCCGGCCCGGTGCAGAGTTCTGGGCCCCTTCCAGCCCCAGTGGCCCCACAGACCTGCTGCAGCAGCGTGAGCTGAGTGAAGAGCTGGTGGGTGCTGTGCCCCGTCAGGAAGTAGGGCCCCTTCTCGCTGGCTTTGGCATAGGGGCCGTAGAAGTCTTCAAAGAAGCAGGGCTTGGGCAGGGCGGATGCGATGGTGTACTGGCGCTCCTTGTGGGGCAGGGCCAGCCCGTTGCCCCGGGGAAGCTTCCAGGAGAAGCTCTGTGGGCAGGCCGGTGCCCCTCCAGGTCAGGCAGGCGGGGGGAAGGGTGGCAGGGCAAAGACCCGCCAGTCCAGCCCTGCTCTGGTGAGACTGGCTGAGCTGGACCAGAGCAGATCCCTCCCTCCATGCTGTGGCTTGGGGATCTCTGTCCCAGTCACTTGGGCGGACCCCAGGGGTGCACGGTTGCCCCCCCCCCACCGGTGGACAGACCACTGGATTCCCCAGCAGATTCTCCCACCAGCTCTGTGCCCTGAGGCCCAGGATCACAACAGGACCCTGCCTCTTCGGAGTCCCGCTGCCCCTCACCTCCTTCCCCAGGGCGGGTAGTACCCACCCAGCAGGGTAGTGAGGGACATGTACAAGGCACACGTGATGCACACCGGTGCGTGCCTGTGGCCTATGTCTGTGCTTGTGTATAAGTGTGCAGGCGTGTGTGCGCGGGCCACACCTCTGTCTGGGGAAGCCCTCTCCCAGCGAAGGCCCACCTTCCAGGAGGCGCCATCCTCGGAGAGCCTCTTACAGAGGCTGTTGAAGGGTCTGGGGTCCTCAGCCTGCTTGGGGTCCTCTAGGTCTGTGTCAGGAGAGGCACAGGCAGCCCGCTGGTCAGTGCCCACCTCCAGGAGGTCCAGCAGATGCTCAGCAGAGCCATCCAGGGGCAGGATCTAGGCAGAAACATGGGTGAGGGGGTCGTGGTCACCTCTGGGGCAGGGCGGTGCTCCCCTCTGGGAGCCTAGCCTGCTGGCCAGGCTGCCGGGGCAGTGGTCACCTTGGAAGAGATAAAGTCCTCCAGCCGCCCCAGCAGCCCCGCGTTCCTTGTGAAGTCCACAGTGTAGCAGTCTTCTACCCAGGCCTGCAGGACGCAGAGGCTCCGTCGGTAGATCTTGGCGAAGGTGGAGGTGGGGTCCTGGTGGGCCCTAGAGGCAGAGGGGATCCATGGACAGGGCCTTCAGCTGGACGCAAGTGGGTGTACCGGACACGGGTGGTGACTGGCCCGGATGAGAGACCAGAGCCCTCCCTCCTCGTGCCCTCCTCCTCCTCCTCCTCCTCCTCCTCAGTGGTCCTGAGCAGAGCCCCTCATACCCTCCTCCTCCTCCTCCTCAGTGGTCCTGAGCAGAACCCTCCCCTCACACCCTTCTCCCCCTCCTCCTCTTCCTCCTCAGTGGTCCTGAGCAGAACCCTCCCCTCATGCCCTCCTCCTCCTCTTCCTCAGTGGTCCTGAGCAGAGCCCTCCCTCGCGCCCTCCCCTCAGCCCTCCATCACTCCTCACAACACATGGCTCCCACCCATCTCTTCCTCCCCCTCCGGCTTTCCCAGGGGGTCACATGCACCTGATCTCTGTCAGGGTCATGTGGGCCGCCTTGTCCCTCCTGGGTGGGCAAGATGCCATGGAGCCCTTCTGGCTTGCCCCATGGCCTGAGGGCAGTACCTGGACAGGGTGCTGCTGATGCGGTCCAGGAGGAAGTGCAGGAAGTCGTGTGGTGTGCAGAAGTACCGGAAGGTGTAGAGGAACTGCTGCACATAGCCCTCGAGGAAAGCACCGCTGTGGGGAGAGCTGCACTTGGACCTGGGCCGCCCGTGGACCCGACCCCTCCCGGAGCTCCACGTGCAGCACACAGAGCGCGGGGAAGCGTGTTCTGTGTGTGAACATGTGTGAGATTTCTGAGTGGGTATGACTAAGCCGCTTCATGAGTGTGAACAGGTAGTGTGAGATGTCTGTAGGTATAGTTGTATAGGAGCTGTGTAACCCAACATGTGAGATCTGTGGGTGAGAGTTGTGTACATGTGAGGATGTAAGAGCTCTGACAGTTCTGTGTGAGTACACGTGTTCTGTGTGAGTACACCGTGTTCTGTGTGAGTACACTATGTTCTGTGTGAGTACACCGGGTTCTGTGTGAGTACAGTGTTCTGTGTGAGTATACCATGTTCTGTGTGAGTATACTGTTCTGTGTGAGTATACCGTGTTCTGTGTGAGTATACCGTGTTCTGTGTGAGTACACAGTGTTCTGTGTGAGTACACAGTGTTCTGTGTGAGTACACCGTGTTCTGTGTGAGTACACTGTGTTCTGTGTGAGTATACTGTGTTCTGTGTGAGTACACTGTTCTGTGTGAGTATACCGTGTTCTGTGTGAGTATACCGTGTTCTGTGAGTACACAGTGTTCTGTGTGAGTACACCGTGTTCTGTGTGAGTACACCGTTTTCTGTGTGAGTACACCGTTTTCTGTGTGAGTACACCATGTTCTGTGTAAGTATACCGTGTTCTGTGTGAGTACACTGTTCTGTGTGAGTATACCGTGTTCTGTGTGAGTATACCGTGTTCTGTGTGAGTATACCGTGTTCTGTGTGAGTACACAGTGTTCTGTGTGAGTACACTGTGTTCTGTGTGAGTACACAGTGTTCTGTGTGAGTACACCGTGTTGTGTGTGAGTACAGTGTTCTGTGTGAGTATCCTGAGTTCTAAGTACACCAAGTTCTGTGTGAGTATCCGAGTTCTAAGTACACCAAGTTCTGTGTGAGTAAACCGAGTTCTGTGTGAGTACAGAGTTCTGTGTGAGTAGACCATGTTCTGTGTGAGTATACCGTGTTCTGTGTGAGTACACAGTGTTCTGTGTGAGTATACCGTGTTCTGTGTGAGTATACCGTGTTCTGTGTGAGTACACAGTGTTCTGTGTGAGTACACCGTGTTCTGTGTGAGTACACCGTGTTCTGTGTGAGTACACCGTGTTCTGTGTGAGTATACCGTGTTCTGTGTGAGTACACCGTGTTCTGTGTGAGTACACCGTGTTCTGTGTGAGTACACCGTGTTCTGTGTGAGTATACCGTGTTCTGTGTGAGTACACTGTTCTGTGTGAGTATACCGTGTTCTGTGTGAGTATACCGTGTTCTGTGTGAGTACACAGTGTTCTGTGTGAGTACACAGTGTTCTGTGTGAGTACACGGTGTTCTGTGTGAGTACACTGTGTTCTGTGTGAGTACACCGTGTTGTGTGTGAGTACAATGTTCTGTGTGAGTATCCTGAGTTCTAAGTACACCAAGTTCTGTGTGAGTATCCGAGTTCTAAGTACACCAAGTTCTGTGTGAGTAAACCGAGTTCTGTGTGAGTACAGAGTTCTGTGTGAGTAGACCATGTTCTGTGTGAGTAGACCATGTTCTGTGTGAGTACACAGTGTTCTGTGTGAGTACACAGTGTTCTGTGTGAGTACACCATGTTCTGTGTGAGTACAGTGTTCTGTGTGAGTATCCTGAGTTCTAAGTACACCAAGTTCTGTGTGAGTACACAATGTTCTGTGTGAGTAAACCAAGTTCTGTGTGAGTACACAGAGTTCTGTGTGAGTACAGTGTTCTGTGTGAGTACACCGAGTTTTGTGTGGGTACACAGTGTTCTGTGTGAGTATCCTGAGTTCTAAGTACACCGAGTTCTGTGTGAGTATACCATGTTCTGTGTGAGTACACCGAGTTCTGTGTGAGTACACAATTCTGTGTGAGTACGTGTTCTGTGTGAGTACACCGTGTTCTGTGTGAGTACACTGTGTTCTGTGTGAGTACACTGTGTTCTGTATGAGTATTCTGAGTTCTGAGTACACCGAGTTCTGTGTGAGTACACTGAGCTCTATGTGAGTACACCATGATTGGTATGAGTACACAGTTTGGTGTGAGTACACTGAGCTCTGTGAATACACGGAGTTCTGTGTGAGCACACTGACTCAATTCTACATGAGTAGAATGGATTCTAGGTGTGTATGCCGACCAAGTGTGTTCTATGTGCATACGCTGAGTTCTACATGGAGTACCCCGAGTAAGTTCTACGTGGCTGCTCTGTGTGAGTTCTATGAGAGCTCACTGAGTGGAGTTTTATGTTGAGTACGTGGGGGCTATTGGTTGGGGGCTCTTCCACCCAAGTGGTCACATTTGAGATCCTAGCCTTTCCTGCGGCGTGTCCCGTCACTGGCATGGTCCCTGGGCACCTGCCACTGTGCATCCTGGGAGAGGGCAGCCAGTGCACACAAGCAGTAAGTGCACTGGTGGACATGTGGAGCACCCAGGGTGCCCACAGGGGCTCAGCCCTGCTGGAGCCAGGGCAGGAGGGAGTCCCCAGAGAGCTCCCAAGGACCCCCATGCCTGTGGGCACCTCAGAGAGTCACACAGCTCCATGGCCCCCGCACCTATCAGTGTGCTGGGGCACTGCCAGCCCCGTCACACAGGGGGTTACAGTCTGGGGGACAGAGGTCCAGGAGCCTCCCACAGGGGCTTACAATCTGGGGATGGAGGACCAGGAGCCTCCCACAGGGGCTGACAGTGTGGGGATGGAGGATCAGGAATGTCACATAGGGGCTGACAGTGTGGGGATGGAGGATCAGGAATGTCACATAGGGGCTGACAGTGTGGGGATGGAGGATCAGGACTGTCACACTGGGGCTGACAGTGTGGGGATGGAGGATCAGGACTGTCACACTGGGGCTGACAGTCTGGGGATGGAGGATCAGGACTGTCACACTGGGGCTGACAGTGTGGGGATGGAGGATCAGGACTGTCACACTGGGGCTGACAGTGTGGGGATGGAGGATCAGGCTGTCACACTGGGGCTGACAGTGTGGGGATGGAGGATCAGGACTGTCACATAGGGGCTGACAGTGTGGGGATGGAGGATCAGGAATGTCACATAGGGGCTGACAGTGTGGGGATGGAGGATCAGGAATGTCACATAGGGGCTGACAGTGTGGGGATGGAGGATCAGGAATGTCACATAGGGGTTGACAGTGTAGGGATGGAGGATCAGGACTGTCACACTGGGGCTGACAGTGTGGGGATGGAGGATCAGGACTGTCACACTGGGGCTGACAGTCTGGGGATGGAGGATCAGGACTGTCACACTGGGGCTGACAGTGTGGGGATGGAGGATCAGGACTGTCACACTGGGGCTGACAGTGTGGGGATGGAGGATCAGGAATGTCACACTGGGGCTGACAGTCTGGGGATGGAGGATCAGGACTGTCACACTGGGGCTGACAGTGTGGGGATGGAGGATCAGGACTGTCACACTGGGGCTGACAGTCTGGGGATGGAGGATCAGGACTGTCACACTGGGGCTGACAGTGTGGGGATGGAGGATCAGGCTGTCACACTGGGGCTGACAGTGTGGGGATGGAGGATCAGGACTGTCACACTGGGGCTGACAGTGTGGGGATGGAGGATCAGGCTGTCACACTGGGGCTGACAGTGTGGGGATGGAGGATCAGGACTGTCACACTGGGGCTGACAGTGTGGGGATGGTTTATGAATGTCACACTGGGGCTGACAGTCTGGGGATGGAGGATCAGGACTGTCACACTGGGGCTGACAGTGTGGGGATGGAGGATCAGGAATGTCACACTGGGGCTGACAGTCTGGGGATGGAGGATCAGGACTGTCACACTGGGGCTGACAGTGTGGGGATGGAGGATCAGGAATGTCACACTGGGGCTGACAGTCTGGGGATGGAGGATCAGGACTGTCACACTGGGGCTGTCAATCTGGGGATGGAGGAAAGAAGGGCATTGAGGACAGGGGTCTTGGCTAGCTACATTCTGACTTCCTGGGTGGTGGACACCATGTCCATGAACAAGCCTGGCCACTGGTCTAGCTCTTGGGAGCCTCTGGAGGTGAAGGCAGTGGTGGCCAGGTTGGGTGGGAGTCCGGGAGCCCACAGCTGGTTAATGGGGTGTTTTGACGCTGGCAATTTGGATGGCATCCAGGGTGTACCTCAGTGTGTTTGTTCAAAGCCAAGTGTGTGTCCAGTCCTGTGGCCCATCTCTGGTCCCTAGCTTTCCAGCAGGGCTGTGGCGATACACCACAGGGGGCCTGTGCGGCCTGTGCGGGGCCTGCTCTGGCCAGCAGCTGGCCCACATAGCAGGTGGACGCTAACACAGCTCCATTCAAACTGTCCTACAAGCCCTGTCTGGCCCACTCCAGAGGGGATTTCCTGCCTCCTTTCACCACTGGGAGGCCTCTTTTTTCCTCCTTTTCTCCCTTTGCTCTCAGAATCTTAGGGCTTAGGGTCAGCAGGCCCCCCGGGCACCTGGGCGCACCTGGAGTAGAGGTAGGCCATGAGCCCCAGAGGTGTGCCAGCCTGCAGGACGCGGGCCTTCTGCCCACCCCCGCACGGGGGCCTGTTGACGTTGTAGAAGATGAGGGAGGAGGACTCGTCCAGGGGGCTGAAGTCTAGCGTGTCACAGGGGGCGGCTGCAATGTTCACAATCACTGGCAGGGCACAGGGCTCCACACCCCAGCGCTCCGCATAGGTGACCTGGGAGGCAGGGGGAGGTCCGCGGTCAGTGCTGGGCCTGTGGGCGCACCCTGCTGCCGACCGAGGGACGTTGGCGTTTCGAGGCCCTGCTGCCCCCTCCCTTGGCCCGTTTGTGACCCGACACGGCCTGGTATGCCACACAAGGGCAGGAAGGATCCTGTCCTGAGCTGCGCTCAGTTGCTCTAGGCTGAGGATGGGCCACTTGCCTGTAAGTACTTCTTGACCAGGCCGAGGAACTGCACCTTGGACTTCATCTCCTCCAGCTGCCCTCGGAGCTTACACAGCATGGTCCTCACCTCGGAGCCTGTGGGCACAGCGGCGCTGGCTCGTGGCCGGCTCGCGGCACGGTCGCTTGCCCGTGGCACAGACCATGCTCAGCCTTCCCTTACCTTTGCCCCGCTTTTCCTTCTGTAAGAGCTTCTGGTAGAACTTCAGGGTCTTCCTGTAGTTTCTTTTCTCTATCATGAGCTGCTGCTCCAGTTCCTAAGAGGGCAGGGGGTGTCAGGCCAGCCGGGCTTGCCCCCATGCAGGGGGCAGGGGGTGTCAGGCCAGCCCAGCTCGCCCCCACGCAGGGGGAAGGGGGTGTCAGGCCAGCCCGGCTCGCCCTCATGCAGGGGGCAGGGGGTGTCAGGCCAGCCCGGCTCGCCCCCACGCAGGGGGCAGGCGGTGTCAGGCAAGCCTGGCTCGCCCCCATGCAGGGGGCAGGTGGTGTCAGGCAAGCCCGGCTCGCCCCCATGCAGGGGGTAGGGGGTGTCAGGCCAGCCCGGCTCGCCCTCATGCAGGGGGCAGGCGGTGTCAGGCCAGCCCGGCTCGCCCCCATGCAGGGGGCAGGGGGTGTCAGGCCAGCCCGGCTCACTCCCATGCAGGGGGCAGGCGGTGTCAGGCCAGCCCGGCTCGCCCCCATGCAGGGGGCAGGGGGTGTCAGGCCAGAACGGCTCGCCCCCATGCAGGGGGCAGACATGGGCACGGTGGCTCGAGGGGTCGTGTGGCTGGTGCGGCCGCCCTGCGGTGCGGGGCACCAGGGCCAGGGCTGTTTGGTCCAAGGAGGAGAAGAGGAGCCAGGGATGAAGACAAGCTGTGAGCACCCCCACGGGGAGCTGCCACACTGGCCCACGCCGAGGCTGTGGCCTGACCCCCAAGGATGCCAGCACCTGGGTGCAGGCCGGAGGGTAGCGAAGGTCCCACACCTCCGAACCCAACCCGCCCTGAGACCCGGGCCTCCCCGAGACTCGCCCAAGTCTGCTGAGATGTGTTCCCTCCCTCGGCTGGCCCCAGGGCCCCTCGGAGTCCTCAGACTTCTGCTCAGGAGGACAGGGGCCTTGTGAAGGCCCCCTGCTCCTGGGGACCAGCTCAGGGCAGGGTCCGCAGGGGCAGATGTGGCTGGCTCCCCCCCCTCAACGTGTGGCCTTGGGGGCCTCCATCATCATCAGCCACAGCAGCCTTGACCAGAGTGCAGTCTGCCTGCCCACAGCCACAGAACCCAGCTGGGACCCTCGTGTCAAGGGCAGCTCCCAGCATGGGGTTGGTGTGTGATGGCCGTTTTAGCACCTTGTGGGAACAAGCCACAGCCCGTCTGCTCCCTGTCTGAGCCTCCAAGACTCACAGCCATGTGCACTGAGGGGCCCGCCGAGGCTGAGGGCCTGCCCACATGCCTGCCGCAGGTCTTAAAGTTATCTTAAAGAAGCCCAGCCATGTGGATTCTAGCTAAGTCCTGTACTCTGGAGCCCACGGCTGAACTGCTGTGGGGGCTGGGCACTGAGGAGCAACAGGTGTCTGCCCAGTCATTTCTAGTTTCTCTATATGCCTGCGAGTGGGCACACACCACCTACCTAGAATCTGGGTTCTCATGTGAGTGGGGAGCTTCAGCTGGGACTGGTGGGAGGGAAGAGGTGGGTGCTGGCCCGTATGGATCCTGACAGCTTCCTCAGGGAGGTGGGTCGGGGCTAGGTCCATGGGATCCTGCATCCCGGGAAGGAGGGCCAGAGCCTCCACGCTTCTGCAGGTGTCCAGCACCCGCTGGGTTTGAACTGATCTGCAGAGGGGTGCTGGCGGTGCTGGCTTAGGATCTGCCTTCCTGTCCTCCAGGGAGCCTCCTGTGCCTGGTAGGATGGCCCTCTGGGCACAATGTCCTCTCTGGGGGGGCTGTGGGCCTGTGTGAGCTGGACTCCTGGGACTGGGAGGATGGCGTGGGGAGCTGGGCTGGGGCAGAGGGTGAGGAGCGGCAAGCCTGAAAAGTCACCAGTACCTCGGGGCCCTGCCGCAGACCAGCTGCGACCCATGGGTCTGCATCCACTCAGTGGGAGTCACTGGATCTGAATCCACTACTCAGCGGACCTCACGGGGGCTGAGTCCACTCAGCCGAGGTGTGCGGTTCCGTGGGGCTCAGGGAGCCCCATGTTGACTCAGCCCCTGGGAAGACCCAGCCTCGGCCCCACCGCGCCTCCAGCAGCATGCTCACGGAGGCGGGGCACTGCCCCACCTGCCCAGGGGCCATGAGCCTCCATTGTCCTGGTCCAGTTCTGACCTCAGACAGCCGGTGGATGTCAGGGTCCCATGCCAGGGCTGGCTGAGCCAGCCCCTCTCTTGGGCAGGGGCAGAGCCGTTCCTAGGCTGCACCGTGCCGCGAGCTGCCAGTGACGTGTCTGTCTATACAGAGGCAGTCTAGACGATTAACGTGAATTCAAACGAAGATGCTGGCTCCTTAACTCACACAGGCCAGCATTCCACTGGCGCGCTCAGCAGTAACTCCCCCCCCCCTTCGTGGACAGTGCCTATCTAGAACATTCTGCCAGTGAGGATCCCCACCGACCCTGCAGGAGATGGTGCAGGCATTCCCTACCCTGGAGCTGGGCTCTGCCATGTGCTGGGCAGAGCCAGCCCTGAAGGTGTCCACCCATGATCTCCTGTGACCCTGGCTCTCTGGGACAGAGGCGGAAGCTATGTTCCCCGGGGTGCACAGGGCTCTTCTGTCCCTGGGGGAGGTCAGCCTACACCAGGCCCCATTCACCTCATCACCTGTCTGTGGGAGACACCTGATATTTCTTGTCTTCCTGGGGGGAGTTACATGCTGCTCTCTAGAGCATGGCTCACAACCCGCGAGGTTGGAGTCAACAGTTTCAGTTATAGTTCACAGTCTTGACATTCAAAAATGTCAGCAACACTGCTCATTACTGGATAATAGGCAGGTGTAAAAAAATGGTTTTGACCCACCTTAGGAAAATTTACATAACCTAAGATTCACACATGCTGGTGCTAGCAGCTCCTACCTGAAATCTGGGCTAGTTACGAGGCTGAGATCTGAGTACTGAGATTCAAAGCCAGCCTGGCCAGACTCCGGGGCCTTCCTGATCCCTCCAACAACATAGTCCGGGCTCTGGAGCCTTCCTGATCCCTCTCTACCAGCACAGCCCAGGTTCCGGAGCCTTTCTGATCCCTCCACCAGCACAGCCTGGGCTCTGGACCCTTCCTGATCCCTCCACCAGCACAGCCTGGGCTCTGGACCCTTCCTGATCCCTCCACCAGCAAGCATGGGCTCTGGAGTTTTACTGATCCCTCCACCAGCACAGCCTGGGCTCTGGACCCTTCCTGATCCCTCCACCAGCACAGCCTGGGCTCAGGAGCCTTCCTGATCCCTCCACCAGCACAGCCTGGGCTCTGGACCCTTCCTGATCCCTCCACCAGCAAGCATGGGCTCTGGAGTTTTACTGATCCCTCCACCAGCACAGCCTGGGCTCAGGAGCCTTCCTGATCCCTCCACCAGCACAGCCTGGGCTCAGGAGCCTTCCTGATCCCTCCACCAGCACAGCCTGGGCTCTGGACCCTTCCTGATCCCTCCACCAGCACAGCCTGGGCTCAGGAGCCTTCCTGATCCCTCCACCAGCACAGCCTGGGCTCCAGAGCCTTCCTGATCCTTACACCAGCACAGCCTGGGCTCTGGAGCCTTCCCGATCCCTCCAGCAGCACAGCCTGGGCTCAGGAGCCTTCCTGATCCCTCCACCAGCACAGCCTGGGCTCCAAAGCCTTCCTGATTCCTCCACCAGCACAGCCCAGGAACCAGGACCAGTCAGTGCTCAGCTGTGGGCCAGCCCTTCTCCAAGGCACATGGAGGCCCCTGGTCTGAGGCTATGTTGTCCTGAGGGTGTGGAACCTGTCTGTTTTCTCCCCCCAGACCCGTTTCCTTGCTTGGAGAAATGAGGGCAGGTGTCCTGCCAACCTGCTGTGGCAGTGGTTTGTTCTCCGCAGTCTGGTGGCAGGGATGGTGGAGACCTGGGGTCCTGAGGCCATTTTCCTCCTGCATGAAGGATGGGGACGGTGGGGAGGCAGAGAGCAGCAGGAACGCTGAGGACCAGGTGGCCTCTGAGAACTGTCCTTTGGGGCCATGGGCCTAGCTCACAGGGGAAAGAAGCCACTCCACTGCCCAGCTGTGGAGACCAGTGCTGTTGGACACCTCCACTAGAGAGCGGGCCTGTGGAGATTCCCTGGGCAGGAGTTCCTGGAGCCTGCCTGCCCCCTGGGGGTCGGATAATCTGCCTGAGCAAGGGCCCAGCCCCTCAAGTGTTCCAATGTCGGGGGAGGGCCCCAGTGGGCAGAGGCCTCGCACTCATGGGGCTCTGGGCCTGGGGTCCCCCCTCCCCCCACTCACTGGGCTCTGGGCCTGGGGTCCCCCCTCCCCCCCACTCACGGGGCTCTGGGCCTGGGGCCCCCCTCCCCCCCACTCACAGGGCTCTGGGTCTGGGGTCCCCCTTCCCCCCCACTCACAGGGCTCTGGGTCTGGGGTCCCCCTTCCTGTCCCCCCCACTCACGGGCTCTGGGCCTCAGGTCCCCCCTCCCTGTTCCCCCCCACTCATGGGGCTCTGGGCCTTGGGTCCCCCCCTTCCCCCCACTCACTGGGCGCTGGGCCTCAGGTCCCCCCTCCCTGTCCCCTCCCCCCCACTCACGGGGCTCTGGGCCTCGGGTCCCAGATGCCCATTGGTCTTCTGCCGCCCCAGATCCTTCACATAGTTGTAGACATCAGCACCAAAACAGTCGGCCTCATAGAAAGCGCTGGACCAGCCGGGGCTGCAGCTCTGGAACTCTGCAGAGCCCGGTGACACGGTGCGGCCGCCCTCCTCCGGCTTGCTCAGCCGTGCCCCTGAGTCTGGCTCCGAGGCCCTGCCAGCTGGCTCGGGGCCTGGGCCTTGCTGCCTGTCTGCTTCGGCCTCAGGTTGGTGCTTTTCTGCGGCTTTAATGGACTTCTGAGGCCGAAACCCCACCTCGAAGTTTCCTTGCAGGAGCACAGCAGGGTCCCTGCTGGACAGTGCTGTGGGTGAGCAGGGGTCTCCACTGTCCCGGGCTGCAGTCGGCTTCTCATCGCCTTGAAAGAGAGAGGTGAGGATCAGGGGACAGTGTGCCCACTTCTGTCCACGGGGGGAAGGCCTGGAAACCTCCATGAAAGGTTCCTGGCCGTTGCTCTGCAGGGTGGAGCTGGGTGGAGTCTGGGCGGCTGTGCGGCTGTGAGAGGCCTCCCTTGCTAGGCCCCTCTGGGCACTGCACTGTGTAGGCCCTGGACTCAGTCCACAATCAAGCCCAACTCCACCCTTCCATGCATGAATCCTTCAAGACATTCGAAACCCTGTCAGCTTCCATCCATGCTGGTGGCCTCCTGGCCGTCCCCGAGCAGCCAGACCTCAGGCCCAGGCTGTTACCTGCTGCTTAGCAGTCTGCCTGGCCAGCCCGCCCTTATGTCCCCAGACTGGCTTGGGAAATTGGTTTTCAGTTGACCTGGGATGTCTGGCTAGTACTCTCATGGAGCACTGCACCAGCCTGCGGTGTTTCTGGGGTTCATGCTTGTGGGATGATGCCAAGCCCCCCCTTCCCCAGCATGGGACTGCTGGAAGAGGGCTTCGGCAGGGACAGACTCCAGCCCCAGGGTACCTGGGGCGTCTTCCATGCAGGGCTTTTCTACAACTGCCCAGTCACCACAGGAGGGCGCCGGAGGCCCTGTGGAGACCAGGGCTGGCACGGTGCAGCGGCCTCTCTTACCCAGTCCAGGCGGTGAGGGCCTCTTGCTGTAGATGGAGCAGCTGCGCGGTGAGTGCTGGGGGTGAGGTCTCTGCGAGTCAGGAGCGCTGCAAGGAGAGCCACTGGTCAGAGTGGCTGGCGCTCACCGGCCGGGGAGGCCCAGGACCACGCAGAGGCCCGGGTCCCAGAGCCCCAGCACACCCTGTCTCCTCCCAGAGCCCTGCTGGACAGAAGCCAGGACAGCCCCAATGTCTTGGGGCCAGGCCGAGGTGGGTGAACTTGGATTGGCGTCTTGCTACTTCTGCTCTTCCAGAGGGGCTGCCAGCAAGCTCCTCCCGCCCGCCCACAGCCTCGAGCACCAGGGAGCCGGGTCCCTGTGGAGCGGGGCTGGGGCAGCCCAGTAGGGAGGCAGGGCGAAGCACCCGTGGGACCCCACCCGCCCCGGGCCTCGGGAGGGCAGGCTGGTCGGGACACCCACCTCTCGGGGGGCGAGGCTGGCCTGTTGACCACTTTGAAGAGATTCTGCAGCAACTGCTCATTCCAGTACAGGTCGCAGAACTTCTCAGATATGGCACCACAAAATGTAGCAAAGGTGAGGTCTTTCAAGGCGTAGATATACTCCCCTGGTTTTGCAAATGATCACACAAAGATGTGTCTCTGGTCCTGCAGCTCTGGGTCACAGTGGGTGGGCCTGGGGCTCTTAGGAGCCAGCTCTGCCAGCTTCCCTGTCATCATTACCCAGGCCCTGGGGTGGAAACGGGAGTGGGTCCCCCTAGGCTACAGGTGCATCCCCCCGCCTTTCTCTGACCAGGGCCTCCCCAGGGCGGCCCCGTACCCATGATCAGGGCCTCCAGCCCGTTGTCCAGGTAGCCATCGAAGGCAAACTCCTCCTGGATGAGGCGCATGGCTTCCTGCAATGAGGGGCAGGCAGTCGCCGTCGGAGGGGACGGGGTGTCCACGCTGGATGGACAGAGCTTCCGGTCTGGTGGCCGGGGCCTGTCAGGATGGCTCTCTGGGCGCCTGGGGCTGTTTGGGCCCCCCGTGGCCAGGAAGGGGCCCTGCACACCTGGCAGGGCTGCCTCTGGCTCAGCGGCCTTGCTCCTGGGAGGCTTGCGTGTGGGATGTGGGCCGCGGCTGGCCGGGGCTCCTGCAGGCGGAGAGGTTCTGGATGGGGCCTGACCCTCTGGCTTGTGCTCGGGGGGCAAGGCTGGGGCCTGCTGGGGCAGGGCGGGGGTAGGAGAGGGGGCTGTGCCCGATGTGACCCCCTGCTGAGAGGTGAGGACGGGCCCTGGGGGGCAGGAGCACTCTGGGACCGAGCCACGGGGCACCGAGGCCCCAGCAGAGTCCACGGCTGCTCCCTCGGGCTCTGTGTCGGGCGCCGGCTGGTCAGGCCTGGTGGCCCCAGGAAGGCCCTGGGCCGCCTGCGTCCCTGTGCTCTCCCTGTCCAGCGGGCTGCTCCTCTCCTCAGGCATCTCAGCTGTCCCCATGGGTGAGGTGAGCTGGTCTCTGTGGGGGGAGAAGGGGAAAACTCAGGAGCCTGTGTGTGTGCAAACATGGCAGGCTGGGGTATAGACACTCACCTGGCCACACCTGTGTCCTGCGCAAGGACACTGGGCTTAAAGAGAGTGGGCGCACAGGTGGAGGCCACTGGACCCTCACAGGCTCCTTCACGGCAAGGGGCTGACCCCGGCCCAGCATGGCGCCTGCTGCCGCTGTCCATGGGCCGGAAGCCTGGAGGTGACAAGGAGTCGGGACACAGGAACGAGGGACAGTCAAGGCTGGTGCGAGCGCCCGCGGGAGCTCATGCTGGAGGCCTTGCCCGCGGTGAGGCCCCGGCGTGGGTGACCAGCTCCCCTTGTCCCAGGGCTCCTCCGTGCCAGGCGGGGCCAGGGCCCAGAAGGGAGGGCAGCTCCAGAAGGCCTCACTCAGGAGGACGGGTGCAGACTGGCTGCACGGGGTGGTGGGGCCTGCAGGAGACCGCTGCGTCTGGGGCTGAGGTCTGAGTGGGGGGGGGGGGGGGCCGAGGGCGGCTGCTTCCTCACTGCACCTGCTGCCCTGGATGAGGGCGGCTGCTTCCTCACTGCACCTGCTGCCCTGGGTGAGGGCGGCTGCTTCCTTACTGCGCCTGCTGCACTGGATGAGGGCGGCTGCTTCCTCACTGCGCCCGCTGCCCTGGATGGGGGCGGCTGCTTCCTCACTGCGCCTGCTGCCCTGGATGGGGGCGGCTGCTTCCTTACTGCGCCTGCTGCACTGGATGAGGGCGGCTGCTTCCTCACTGCACCTGCTGCCCTGGATGAGGGCGGCTGCTTCCTTACTGCGCCTGCTGCACTGGATGAGGGCGGCTGCTTCCTCACTGCGCCCACTGCCCTGGATGAGCGCGGCTGCTTCCTCACTGCGCCTGCTGCCCTGGATGAGGACGGCTGCTTCCTCACTGCGCCTGCTGCCCTGGATGGGGACGGCTGCTTCCTCACCGTGCCCAGCGCCTGCTGCCCTGGATGGGGCTGGCTGCTTCCTCACTGCGCCTGCTGCCCTGGATGGGGACGGCTGCTTCCTCACCGTGCCCAGCGCCTGCTGCCCTGGATGAGGACGGCTGCTTCCTCACTGCACCTGCTGCCCTGGATGGGGGGGTTGCTTCCTCACTGTGCCCACTGCCCTGGATGGGGGCCGCTGCTTCCTCACTGCCCCTGCGCCTGCTGCCCTGGATGAGGGCGGCTGCTTCCTCACTGCGCCTGCTGCCCTGGATGAGGACGGCTGCTCCTCACTGCGCCTGCTGCCCTGGATGAGGGCGGCTGCTTCCTCATGTGCCTGCTGCCCTGGATGGGGGCGGCTGCTTCCTCACTGCGCCCGCTGCCCTGGATGAGGGCGGCTGCTTCCTCACTGTACCCAGCGCCTGCTGCACTGAATGGGGTCGGCTGCTTCCTCACTGTGCCTGCTGCCCTGGATGGGGGCGGCTGCTTCCTCACTGTGCCTGCTGCCCTGGATGGGGGCGGCTGCTTCCTCACTGCGCCTGCTGCCCTGGATGAGGGCGGCTGCTTCCTCACTGTGCCCGCTGCCCTGGATGGGGGCGGCTGCTTCCTCACTGCGCCTGCTGCCCTGGATGGGGACGGCTGCTTCCTCACCGTGCCCAGCGCCTGCTGCCCTGGATGAGGACGGCTGCTTCCTCACTGCACCTGCTGCCCTGGATGGGGGGGTTGCTTCCTCACTGCACCTGCTGCCCTGGATGGGGGCGGCTGCTTCCTCACTGTGCCTGCTGCCCTGGATGGGGGCGGCTGCTTCCTCACTGCGCCTGCTGCCCTGGATGGGGGCGGCTGCTTCCTCACTGCGCCTGCTGCCCTGGATGGGGGCAGCTGCTTCCTCACTGCGCCTGCTGCCCTGGATGGGGGCAGCTGCTTCCTTACTGCGCCTGCTGCCCTGACGGGGTGGCTGCTTCCTCACTGTGCCCGCTGCCCTGGATGGGGGCGGCTGCTTCCTCACTGCGCCCGCTGCCCTGGATGGGGGCGGTTGCTTCCTCACTGTGCCTGCTGCCCTGGATGGGGGCGGTTGCTTCCTCACTGCGCCCGCTGCCCTGGATGGGGGCAGCTGCTTCCTCACTGTGCCTGCTGCCCTGGATGGGGGCAGCTGCTTCCTCACTGCGCCTGCTGCCCTGACGGGGTGGCTGCTTCCTCACTGCGCCCTGCTGCCCTGTCTGGGGGGTGGCTGCTTCCTCACTGCGTCCCGCTGCCCTGGCTGGGGGTGGTGGTGTCCACTCCGCACGGGACTCTGGCAGTGCGCTGTGGTATGGGAGCAGGGGCGGGTGGGTGGGAGGGCTGACTGCTGGGGACCTACCTGTCTCAGACTCAGGAGCTGTGCATGGCTTCAGCTCAATGACAGAGAAGGTGCTTTGGAGGGCAATGGCCTGCTCCTCTGGGTGGACCTGCAGTGGAAGGTCAGTCAGGGAGCCCGAGGCCCGGCTGGACCTCGGCCCTCTAGCCTTTGGCCTCCTGGCAGGCTGATCCCAGGGTCTTTCTGTGGAGCAGGGGGGGTGGCCCTGAGACTTGGAGCAGGGGCACACACTCCCGCTTTGCAAGGCTCTCCTAAGCTCGGAAATGGTGCACACTCCAGGGACCAAACCTGCAGGGAGGGCAGAGCTCTGGGGCGGGACTTCCCCTGCCACCTGGGGATGCGCCCAGGACACCCAGAGGACGACAGGGACCGGTAAAGACCACTGAGGGTCACTGAGGAGGCACAAGAGACGGACCGCATGCGGCCTCTGCTGTAGGCCCCTGCCCAGCATGGTCAGCAGCTGCCCTGAGCAGGGTTTCAGGAGGGTCTCAGGAGGGCGGCTGTCACCAGTTCTTCCCCAGATCCTCTACTCATCCGTGCCATGCAGGGCCAGCACTTCCTGGCAGGCACATAATGCAGGCTCCTGAGTTTCAGGGCGCAGCCTCTTACCTTGCAGGTGGAAGCCCGCAGGTGTGCCAGAATCTTCTTGCTGTCCATGCCCCGCTGGAGGAGGTAGTTCCCGCAGACCTGAAGGCAGGAGACGTCTGGGCAGGAGGACTCAAGCTTCTTCTTGTCCACTCCGTAACACCAGCCCCTTCTCCCCAGGTGCTCCCTGTAGCACTGGTGACAGTCCTTCCTCCCACAGTGCTCCAGGGGGCACTGGTGACGGCCCTTCCTCCCACAGACCAATCCTCCTCCAACAGTGCTCCAGAGGGCACTGGTGACAGCCCCTCCTCCCACAGTGCTCCACGGGGCACTGGTGACAGCCCCTCCTCTGACAGTGCTCCAGGGGGCACTGGTGATGGTTCCTCCTCCCACAGTGCTCCAGAGGGCACTGGTGATGGTTCCTCCTCCGACAGTGCTCCAGAGGGCACTGGTGACGGTTCCTCCTCTGACAGTGCTCCAGGGGGCACTGGTGACAGCCCCTCCTCCCACAGTGCTCCAGGGGGCACTGGTGACGGTTCCTCCTCTGACAGTGCTCCAGGGGGCACTGGTGACTATTCCTCCTTTGACAGTGCTCCAGGGGGCACTAGTGACGGTTCCTCCTCTGACAGTGCTCCAGGAGGCACTGGTGACAGTTCCTCCTCTGACAGTGCTCCAGGGGGCACTGGTGACTATTCCTCCTCTGACAGTGCTCGAGGGGGCACTGGTGACGGTTCCTCCTCCCACAGTGCTCCAGAGGGCACTGGTGACCATTCCTCCTCTGACAGTGCTCCAGGGGGCATTGGTGACAGCCCCTCCTCCCACAGTGCTCCAGGGGGGCACTGGTGACTATTCCTCCTCTGACAGTGCTCCAGGGGGCACTGGTGACTATTCCTCCTCTGACAGTGCTCCAGGGGGCACTGGTGACAGCCCCTCCTCCCACAGTGCTCCAGGGGGCACTGGTGACTATTCCTCCTCTGACAGTGCTCCAGGGGGCACTGGTGACCATTCCTCCTCTGACAGTGCTCCAGGGGGCACTGGTGACGGTTCCTCCTCTGACAGTGCTCCAGGGGGCACTGGTGACTATTCCTCCTCTGACAGTGCTCCAGGGGGCACTGGTGACCATTCCTCCTCTGACAGTGCTCCAGGGGGCACTGGTGACCATTCCTCCTCTGACAGTGCTCCAGGGGGCACTGGTGACGGTTCCTCCTCTGACAGTGCTCCAGGGGGCACTGGTGACTATTCCTCCTCTGACAGTGCTCCAGGGGGCACTGGTGACAGCCCCTCCTCCCACAGTGCTCCAGGGGGCATTGGTGATGGGGGGGGTGGGGCTCAGCCCTCAGCAGCTCTATCAGACTCCTCTCTAGGGCTCTGAACTTCCTGTCCATCCCAACTGTGAACAGGACCCTAAGAGAAGGGTGGCAGCTGCCTCCCTGTCCCAGGCCTGCTTCTGGGCAGTGTGGCTGCCGGGTGCGGGGCTAGGAGGAGAGCCGCTGCAGAAACACGTGGGCCAGCTCCAGCCCCCAAGCTGCGGCCTGTGTAGGCTCCCACCCTGCCGGCCGAGATGGTGACCCCAGGCTACCCACCACACCCCCAAGGCCATCTGACTCTGTTACCTCGATGGCTTCGGCTGCAGACGGCCGCTCTTGGGCACAGCGCCTGGCCATGTCCAGCAGGAGGCTCTTGAGTCTGCGTGTCAGGGCCAGTTTGTGGTTGTGGGGGACGCTGAACTTGGCTGCTGTCCATAGGACAGCAGCCACGCAGTACACGGAGGCCTGGGTAGCACAGGAGAGGAGGAGGGAGCCACTGAGGGACTGGTGGAGCCAGGCTGACCCAGCAGACCTGCTCCCACCTGTGCCTCCTGCCCGGACACCACCCCAGCTAGCAACTCACGCGGTCCTTGGGATTTGCATACTTAACAAGAGCCCTCACTCGGTTCAGTTCAGGGACTGGACACTCCAAAGCCCACCTGGAAGTCCCATCTCTTTTCTCACAGGCAGAGGTGGCTCACACACCGCCCAACCCAGCACTGCTCGGCTGGACCTCCTCCCAAGCAGTGGTTTGCTGCCCTGCAGCTAGCCACAGGCTCTCAGGACAGGTGCAGTGTGTGCACAGAGCAGGGCCCAGTGTCCGCTGGAGGTGGGCCTGCAGCCAGCCCATGGTTAAGGTGCTCTTTTCTGAGTACCACAGGCCGAGATTTGCTCCAGAGGCTCTGCTAGGTTCTGAACAGCTGTGTTCCACCTGCAGCAATCTGCAGGATGACGTGGATGCGGGTGACATTTTGTTTACTCAGTAAGATCGAGATGCAGTGGAGTGTCATCTCGAGTGACATCATTGCTGAACAGGTGAATGCTGGCTCCTGGGCTGTTCACAATGCAGCAGCTACAGTCAACATGCTTAAGTTGTCTTCCTCAATTTTTCTTCCTCACTTTGTTAAGCTTGGATGATCAACAAAATAGTAATTTGCTGATTTCTACTGCACAAATGCCCCACACATGCTGATTTCCATTCTCTTTTTGTTTTTGTTTTGTTTGAAGGATCTTAATTTTTTTTCCAATTCTCTCCTGCCCCCTAATTTACTTTATTATTATTTTAGAGGTGATATACAGCAGCCTGACTTCCATTCTTGAGGATGCAGAGAATGAGCCGTTGGGAAAAAGCATCCATGGGTGGCCCAAGCCGATCAGAACACGGTCCCTTCTGAGTACTCACTTAGCTTTTCGTTTCTCGGATGCTCAAGGCTGCCACATAATTGAAATAGACCTGTTCCCCTTTTCCCAGCACCACACAGATGACATCTTGCAATAAACCACATGTGGTCAGTTTTAAAGTTTGATCAGCTCCAGTCTCCCAGCTTTTCCTCTGTGGAAAGTTATTGAGCTTCTGAGGTCCAGGAAACGTTTCTCTCACCCTTTGCCTGAAGAACTTCGCTCATCAGCATTGTCCCATAATGCTGCTCTAGCAATATATCTAAGGATTTTTGTGTGCTGGAGATGGAGTCCAGGGCCTCGCACATGCTAGGCAGATGCTCTACCACTGGGCTATAGCCCATATGTATATGGGCTATATGTATATATGCGTATATATGTATATATATATATATTCATTCTTTGGCTATAAATGTCTCAACATTTTAAGTTGTGCCCACATGCTTTTTATTAGCATATGGAATGTTTCTCTGGCATCCTGTGGCCTTGTGAAAGTCTGTTGTAACTTCTGGGAGCTTCCTTGGGTTTTCTTCAGAGACAGCAGGCCATCGATGTGACCTACAGCCGTGTCTTCTGTCCCCATCTTTACGCTGTGCCGTGGCTAGACCCCCAGGAGTTCTGAGTGAGGGTGGGGATGGGAGGGGCCTGGGCCTTGATGGGTCTGGGGGGAAGCATTTCTACATGAGTTGTAGGCTTCTTACTGTGTGCTTTTTATCAAGTTGAGAAAAGTTCTTCTATTGTTTTTTAAAAACATGAATAGGTGTCAATTTTTTTGTCAGTCCTGGGGCTTGAACTCAGGGCCTGGGCACTGTCCCTGAGCTTCTTTTGCTTAAGGCTAGCACTCTACCACTAAGCCACATTCCCAGCCCAGATGTCAAATTTTTTCAATGCCTTTTCTGCATTAAGAAAATGGTTGGATTTTTCTTCTTTCAACCAGTTTATGTGTTAGACTATAATGGTTTTCAAATGTTGAATCAGATTCACACCCTTGGAGTAAATCATGCACTGTTATGGCGTGTGTACACACACACACACACACACACACTATATATATATATATATATATATTATATATGTTATATATATATATATGTTATATATATATATACTGCAGAATTCCATCTGCATGTATTTAAGGCCTCTGTCTTCTCATTCGTGAGACTTTTTTGGTATCCTCTGTCTAATTTGGGATCAGGGTAGTACTAGCTTCATAAAACATACTGGGAAGTGTTTTTCATTTTTGGTTTCCTGGAAAAGACAGTGTAGAATTGGCATTAACTGTTCTTTAAACATGTGGTATAGTTTTCTAGTGAAACCATCTGGCCCCACAGAGATAGTCTAGAAAAATCTTAACTGACAAGTGCATTTTCCTCAGGAGCTGATGGGTTATGCGGTGTGCTTTCTGAAGAGCTGTCCGGGGAACTGGGGCTGCTGGTGGTGTCACCTTGCCAACCAGGCCTGTGAGATCTGCTCGCCCAGCCCCTGCCATTCCAGGTGCTGATGCTGTGTCTTCTGAACCCTTCCATCAAAGTCCGCTTGGGTTTCTCTGTAGTCCTCCGTGTTCGCCTGTCGCAGGCTGTGCAGTGGGTGGAGCGGCAGTCCTGACTCTCCAACCTGTCAGTTTCCCCAGTTTTCCTAGGACCCATGTCCTGTGACTGTCTTCCCCTTACTACACTGCATGATTGTTTTACACAACCCCTCTGTGTGTTTGTAACAAAACCAACCTGTTATGCCCCTAAGACATAATCCGAGCATTCAAGAGAAGGAAGGTCACAGATTTTTGCTTAGCTTGTCTTTCCTTTCTGATAGAGACTCCTTTTATTATTTCCTCCCTGCTTTTGCATGTGTATGTGTGTGCGCACACACACGGGTGTGCATGCACTAGTACTGGGGTTTGAACTCAGGGCCTTGGTGATGTCTTTAGCTTTTTCACTTAAGGCTGTCACTCTACCATTTGAGCCACAGCTTCACTTGTGGCTTTTTGGCGGTTGATTGGATGTAAGAGTCTCACAATCTTTCTTGCTTCGGCTGGCTTCAAACCCTGATTCTCAGATCTCAGCCTTCTGAATAGCTAGGATGACAGTCTTGGCAATTTCTTTGTGTGGGATGCAGTGTTCAGCTACTGCCTTCTCTAGCATAGATCCCCTGCCCTGCCCTCCCCTGTCCACCTTCCCCTGCCCTGCCCTGCCCTCCTTCCCCTGCCCTGCCCTCCCCTCCCCTGCCCACCTTCCCCTGCCCTGCCCTCCCCTGCCCTCCCTTCCCCTCTGATCCTGCCTCCCGAGGGCTCCCCCTCCCCTCCCCACTCCCCTTCCTCTGGCGGTCAGGCCTCAGCAAGGGTGCATCCAGGGGCCGGAGGAGGCGGGGCTGAGCCTGCCCAGTCCTGGAGGGGGGGACGAGGGCACGAGGGGGGACGGGAGTGGGAGTGGGGCTGAAGGGGGGACAGGAGAGGGCAGAGGGAGAGGGGAGGGGGGACGGGAGGAGTGGCGAGGTTACCTTCTCTGTCACTGGGTTTCCCTCAGCCACCTCCGGAGCCAGGAAGAAGGAGTCCTGGGTGCCTGGGAGGAGACGTGGCTGGGTGACCACGCTGCCTGACGGGCAGGAGGTGCCGCCCCCGCCCCTCCCCCGCCCTCCCCCCTCCCCTCCCCCCACCATGGCCACACACAGGTACTGTGGGCAGGAGGTGCTGCCCCCCCGCCCCTCCCCCGCCCCTCCCCCCGCCTGCTCCTCCCCCACCATGGCCACACGCACGTACTGTGGGCAGGTGGAGGCCCGAAGAGCACGGCCCCGTCTGCGGCCACCAGCACGTTGTCCAGGCACAGGCAGGCTGCAAGACAGGGGTCACCTGGCTTTGCCAAGCTGAGCCAGGTGCCTGGGCTGGCATCAGGGCCACTGGGAGTGGATGGGGCCAGGGTGGGGCCAGGGCCGGCCCAGGGCTGGGTTAGGAGTGGACAGGGGTGGACGGGCCGGGGTGGATGGGCCAGGGGTGGACAGGCCGGGGTGGACAGGCCAGGGGTGGACAGGCCTGGGTGGACAGGCCAGGGGTGGACAGGCTGGGGTGGACGGGTCAGGGGTGGATGGGCCAGGGGTGGACGGAGCCAGGAGTGGACAGGGCCAGGGATGGACAGGCCAGGGGTGGACGGGCCTGGGTGGACAGGCCAGGGGTGGACAGGCCGGGGTGGATGGGCCGGGGGTAGATGGGCCAGGGGTGGAAAGGCCTGGGTGGACAGGCCTGGGTGGACAGGCCTTGGGTGGACAGGCCGGGGTGGATGGGCCTGGGTGGACGGGCCAGGGGTGGATGGGCCAGGGGTGGACAGGCTGGAGTCGACGGGCCAGGGGTGGACGGGCCAGGGGTGGATGGGCCAGGGGTGGACGGGTCAGGGGTGGATGGGCCAGGGGTGGACGGGCCAGGGGTGGACAGGCCGGGGTGGACGGGTCAGGGGTGGACGGGCCAGGGGCGGACGGGCCAGGGGCGGACGGGCCAGGGGCGGACAGGCCGGGGTGGGGTGGACGGGCCAGGGGTGGATGGACCAGGGGTGGATGGGCCAGGGGTGGACGGGCCAGGGGTGGACGGGCCAGGGGTGGACGGGCCGGGGTGGACGGGCCAGGGGTGGACAGGCTGGGGTGGATGGGCCAGGGGTGGACGGGCCAGGGGTGGATGGGCCAGGGGTGGACAGGCTGGGGTGGACGGGCCAGGGGTGGATGGCCTGGAATGGGAGCCACGGGAGTGGACAGGCCAGCGTGGGGCCGGGCTGGGCAGGAATGGGGTCCCACCACCCTCAGCCCCCGGGGGGAGCTGGGATGGAATCCCAGCAAGGGGCCTGGCGCAGCCCCGTGCCCTTTGCCATGCTGCCCTGGTCTGGCTGGGTGGGCTGGGCAGGGTGAGGACCGCCCCCTCCCCACAGGTCTCCCTCCCGGCCTCGGGACTGTGGCCCTGTGTGGGGGGCCAGCATCGCTCCGATCGCCCAGCTCCCAGACACCCGCTCATGCCACACTCAGAAGACCACCACCCGGTCCTGCCGCCCACAGGTGAGCTTGTTGGGGCCACAAACCAGGCACGGTCCGAGTCTCCCCCTCCCACACCTCCCGAGCCTGGTTGCCTCCTGGGGACAGAGCAGCCCGGAGGACCCTCTTCTTCTACAGAGGTCTCTGGCGCTTGGGCAGCAGAACCTTCCTTTCCCCATCAGTGCTGAGAGCAAAGAATTACCCCAGGGTGCAGGGGCTGGGCCCTCTCTCCTCCCCAACAGTTGGAGGAGCCTTCCTCCCCTCTGCCCCGTGGCCCTGTGCTCTGAGCCGGCCCCAGCCTCCCCTCCGCCCCGTGGCCCTGTGCTCTGAGCCGGCCCCAGCCTCCCCTCCGCCCTGTGGCCCTGTGCTCTGAGCCTGCCCCAGCCTCCCCTCCGCCCCGTGGCCCTGTGCTCTGAGCCGGCCCCAGCCTCCCCTCCGCCCTGTGGCCCTGTGCTCTGAGCCTGCCCCAGCCTCCCCTCCGCCCCGTGGCCCTGTGCTCTGAGCCGGCCCCAGCCTGGTGTCACCTGGGTGTCCTCCATGTCTCTGTAGAGTGCGCAGGCAGGACAGGCACAAGGCCCACAGCTCACACTCCCGGAGGGGCCGGCCCAGCTTAGAGAGGAGGCCCTTCAGGGACAGGCTCTGTGGGAGGAAGAGAAAACTCACTGAGAACACCTCCACCTGCCAGAGGAAAGAAAGGACCCCTCCCCCAGCACTCCAGTACAACGGACCAGAAAACCCTGAAGTCAAAACAAGCAGGGATAAGGGCAGAGAGCACTGTACTGCAGGGAAAGAGAGGCAGCTGCCACGAAAACCATGGTTGTACTTGTGCCCAGAGCTGGACTCCTAGCTCCACAGAGACACACAGGGGCTGCGGCCTGGGGGCCACTCCTGTGCCTGTGTCCAGAGCTGGACTCCTAGCTCCACAGAGACACATAGGGGCTGCGGCCTGGGGTCCACTCCTGTGTCCAGAGCTGGACTCCTAGCTCCACAGAGACACACAGGGGCTGCGGCCTGGGGGCCACTCCTGTGCCTGTGTCCAGAGCTGGACTCCTAGCTCCACAGAGACACATAGGGGCTGCGGCCTGGGGTCCACTCCTGTGTCCAGAGCTGGATTCCTAGCTCCACAGAGACACACAGGGGCTGCGGCCTGGGGTCCACTCCTGTGTCCAGAGCTGGACTCCTAGCTCCACAGAGACACACAGGGACTGCGGCCTGGGTGGCAGTCAGCTCCCTCAAGCTGTATTCATAGCTTCTTTAAAAAACAGGAAACATGTTGACAAACACTAGTGAGACTGGCAGAAGAAGAGATGAGTTTCAAGTCAATAAAATCAGAGATGCCGCAGGCAACGTTCCAACAAACACCAAGAAATCTACACAGTTTTAAAAGAGTACTTTCAAAGCCTATACTCACAGAAGAAGGAAAACTTAGCAGAAACCACACAAACTGCCTAGACTGAACCAAGAAGACATAAGCCAGTAAACAAGCCAATAACAAGCAATGAGATCGAGGAGGTAATCAGAAATCTTCCAACAAGGAAAAGCCAGACGCAGATGGAGTCACTGATGAATTTTATATGACTTTTTTTTTTTTTGGCCAGACCTGGGGTTTGAACTCTGGACCTGGGTGCTGTCCCTGAGCTTCTTTTGCTCAAGGCTAGCACTCTACCACTTGAGCCACAGCACCACTTCCAGCTTTTTCTGTTTATGTGGTACCTAGGAATTAAACCTAGGGCTTCATGCATGCTAGGCAAGCACTCTACCACTGAGCCACATTCCCAGTCCCTTTATAAGACATATAAGGATGAACTAATACCAATAATCCTCAAGCTTTTCTGTGAGATAGAAGCAGAAGGTGCAATCCCAAACTCAAATCTATGAAGCCAGTACACATTCACACCCAAACCAGGTAAGGATCCAACAAATCAAGAGAAGTACAGACCAATCTGTCTGATGAATACAGATGCAAAGCTCCTCAATAAAGTAGTCAACGGAGGGGGCTGGGAAGGTGACTCAGTGGTAGAGTGCTTGCCTTGCATGCATGAGGCCCTGGGTTCGATTCCTCAGCACCACATACACAGAAAAAGCCAGAAGTGGCACTGTGGCTCAAGTTGTAGATTTCTAGCCTTGAGCTGAAGAGCTCAGGGACAGCACCCAGGCCCAGAGATCAGGCCCCACCACTGACAAAAAACAAAACAACACAAAAGAAAGGTATTAGTCAACAGAATCCAGGAACAAATAAAAAATTACACATTAGGACCAAATAGGCTTCATCCCACAGATTCAAGGCGGTTTAACATATGCAAATCAATATATGTAATTTACCAGGTCAACAAGCCAAAGACAAGAGCCACATGATCATCTCAATAGATGCAGGAAAAAAACTCCAACAAAATACAACATCTATTCATGTTAAAAGTCTTAGAGAAGCTAGGAATAGAGGAAACATTCCCTAAATCAACAAAGGCTATATTTGACAGACCAACAGCCAACATCATACTGAATGGGTTAAAAACTATTTCCCCTAAAATTAGGAACAGGAAAAGGATGTCCATTCTCTCCACTCCTCTTCAATATAGTTCTGGAATTCTTAGCCAGAGCAGTAAGGCAAGAAAAAGAAATGAAAGGGATTCACATAGGGAAAGAAGAAATCCAACTATCTCTATTTCATGACCTTATACCAAAAGGACCCTAAAAACTTCATCCCCAAGCTCCTAAAGCTGATTAGCCACTTTGGCAAAGTAGCAAGATACAAAATTAGTCCAGAAAAATCAGTAGCTTTTCTGTGTGATAACAATCTACAAGCAGAAAGGGAAATCATGGAAATAACTCCATTTGTAATAGCCTCAAAAAATACCTAGTAATTAACCTAACCAAAGACATAAAAGATCTTTATAGAAAAAACTGTAAAAATCTGAAGAAAGAAATCAAAGAGGACACCAGGAAATGAAAAGATCTTCCATGTTTATGGACAGGTAGAATCAATATTGTGAAAATGGCCATACTGCCAAAAATGACATACAAATTCAATGCATCCCCATCAAAGTCCCAATGGCATTCTTTACTGAGAGAGAAAAAAACAATACAAAAGTTCATAAGGAACAACAAAAAACTTAGAATAGTCAAATCAATTCTAGGTAAAAAAAGCAATGTGGGTGGTATCACAATGCCAGACTTCAAACTCTACTGCAGAGCCATAACAACAACAACAACAACAACAACAACAACAACAACAGACCTGAAGCTCGATGAAGAAGATGAGAAGACTCAGAAATAAAATAATACACTTACAGTTATCTGACATTTGGTAGAAGAGCCAAAGATCTACAGTGGAAAAAACAAAGCCTCTTCACAATTAGTGTTGGGAAAACTGGGCAGCCACATGCAGAAAACTCGAAGTGGATCCCTGCTTGTCACCACTCCTAACCTCAACTCAAAGTGAATCTAAGACCGCAACCTCAGATCCAAAACTTTGAAACTTCTGCATGAGAGAGTAGGAGAACATTAGGACCTAGGTGTATTGGCGGAAACTTCCTGAATAGAGTCCCAGGGGTACAACAGACAGGAGAGAGACTCGACAAGTGGGACCACATCAAAATAAAGAGTTTCTGCACAGAAAAGGATATAGTTACCAAACTAGAAAGACAGCCAGTCAAACAACTGGGAAAAAAGATCTTTACCCGCAATACACCAAAGGCCTAATATCCAAATATACAAGGAGCTCAAGAGACTAACCCCTCCAAAGCTAGTAAACCAATCACTAAATGGGCTGGGGACTAAGGAGAGACTTCCCAGAAGAGATGAGAATGGCAAAGAAAGAAGAAATGCTCATCGTCCCTGGCCATAAAGGAAATGCAATCCAAAACAACTCTGAGATTCCATCTCACCCCAGCTGGATCGGTCAGCATTGTGAATTCAAACAACAAATGCCGGTGGGGATGTGGGGGAAAAGGAACCCTACGGCGCTGCTGGTAATGTAACCTAGCACAACCACTTCGGACAAGGGGCTGGAGGCTCCTCAAAAACTAAACACAGACCTTCCCTACAACCCAGCCATAGCACTCCTGGGCATCTACCTTGACCATCAGTAGTCAGGATATAATAAGGACACCTGCACCTCCATGTTCACTGCTGCACTATTCACAGTAGCCAGGATACAGAAACACCCCAGATGCCCACAATAGATGAGTGGATCCAAAAACGTAGTGCCTATACTCAGAATTTTACACAGCCATTAGATAGGATAACATAATGCCATTTGCAGGAAAATGGATGGAACTAGAACAAATCATGTTACGTGAGGTAAGCCAAGCTCAGAGGGACACACAGCACATGTTCTCTCTGATATGCAGAAATTAGATCTAAAATGCACTGGGATATAATAAATTATACAGGATTCTAGATACTCACCCAGTGAGACCAAAAGGGGGATACTCTTAGGAGAGAAACACAAAGGCACAAAGCCTAAGTTTCTCCTCACATTTACAAAATATAATATGCATACAAACTCCAAGATATGGAAACAAGCCTTCTTGTTTTTTTCTTTTTCCCTTTCTTTTTCTTTTAGTTTTTTAGTTTCTGGTTTCTGTCTTCTTGACCGTGTGTCTGGTGCATTCAAGTGTACATCTTCAGGGGAGGGTACAGAATTCGAGGGAAAAAGGGTGAAAGCTTGCAGCAGTGGAGCTCACTGGACACTGATGAAGCTGACCGACATATACAATTGTGGGTGGAGAAGGGCGGGAGGGACGGGGGAGAGTGAGGGAAGAGAAGACAGTACGACAGGAAGAACCCGCAACCCCTCCCTGTATCACCGCTATAATGACAATAAATTACCCCCCCCGTAATTATCAAGTGAGAATCAACACTGAGCACGCGCCCCTGCACACGCTGCATGCTGAGCACGTGCCCCTGCACATGCTGCACATACTGCATGCTGAGCACGCGCCCCTGCACACGCTGCACGCTGAGCACGCGCCCCTGCACACGCTGCACGCTGAGCACGCGCCCCTGCACACGCTGCACGCTGAGCACGCGCCCCTGCACACGCTGCACGTTGAGCACGTGCCCCTGCACATGCTGCATGCTGAGCACGTGCCCCTGCACATGCTGCACATGCTGCACATGCTGCACGCTGAGCATGCGCCCCTGCACATGCTGCACATACTGCACACTGAGCACGTGCCCCTG
Source organism: Dipodomys spectabilis (assembly GCF_019054845.1). Classification (NCBI taxonomy): domain Eukaryota; kingdom Metazoa; phylum Chordata; class Mammalia; order Rodentia; family Heteromyidae; genus Dipodomys; species Dipodomys spectabilis. Next base: position 187,790 of record NW_024870990.1, on the reverse strand, counting down.
CAATGCTGCACATGCTGCACACGCTGAGCACGCACCCCTGCACACGCTGCATGCTGAGCACACGCCTCTGCACATGCTGCACATGCTGCATGCTGAGCACGCGCCCCTGCACATGCTGCACATGCTGCACCGCTGAGCACCCACCCCTGCACATGCTGCACACTGAGTACGTGCCCTTGCACATGCTGCACACGCTGAGCATGCACCCCTGCACATGCTGCACACTGAGCACATGCCCCTGCACACGCTGCACACGTTGCACGCTCAGCACGCACCCTGCACACGCTGCATGCTGAGCACACGCCCCTGCACATGCTGCACGCTGAGCATGCGCCCCTGCACACACTGCACACTCTGCACGCGCCCCTGCACACTCTGCATGCTAAGCACGTGCCCCTGCACCTGCTGCATGCTGAGCACACGCCCCTGCACACGCTGCACACGTTGCATGCTGAGCACGTGCCTCTGCGCACGCTGCACACTGAGCACGCGCCCCTGCTCACGCTGCACACTGAGCACATGCCCCTGTGCATGCTGCAAGCTGAGCACGCGCCCCTGCACACGCTGCATGCTGCACATGCTGCAAGCTGAGCACGCACCCCTGCACATGCTGCACGCTGCACACGCTGCACACTGTGCACACGCCCCTGCACACGCTGCGCACGCTGCACACTGAGCACGCACCCCTGTGCACGCTGCACGCTGAGCACGTGCCCCTGCAACGCTGCACACACTGCACACACAGGGAGCCCAGCGTCACCAGGTGGCCCTGCCCTGCCTCCCAGCCTCAGGAAGGCCACGCCACCCACCTGCTCAGGGGCTGCTGCACTTGTTGGGCTGGTCTCTTCTGGAGTTCCTTCTTCACCCCCAGAGGCTGGTGTGTCGGGGCCTGCATCTCCATGGTCCACAGGGCAGAGCAGGGCTTTGTCAATCTCCACAGGCCTCTGGCCAGGGGATGAAACCTCTAGTTCTCTGGAGGCCCCAGAGTCTTCGTTTATGTGGCAGCCAGGTCTGGACGCCCATTCCAGCTGGAGTTTGGGTTCCTGCTCAAGCCACAGCCTGCTTTTGGGCTGTGTCTTGAAGCTAGAGAGGCCGTTTTTCCCCTCCAGAAAGCCCTTCCTAGGGTCCGGGGGAAAGACTTCGGCTATGGTCAGCTGCTTCTTGGAGCTGGCTAGTGACAGGCAGAGGGTGCTGGCCTCGGGGCCATCCGTCAGCAGCCTGGGGAAGGTCTGCACTTTCCGCAAGGGGCTCCGCTTGAGGGTGTCTCTGTCCAGCTCACCAAGGGGACACCTGGCATCCAGGACAAGGCTGGCCAGCTCTTCCCTGCCAAGGCCCTCGCCATTTTTCATGGGGACTGACAGCAGCGTCTTCATGGGTGAAGGTCTGGAGCCCTGGCCCACCTCCCCTTCTTTATCTCCAGAGGCAGAGGGCTGTGGCAGGCTTTCTGTGGTGGACAGGGCCTCTGGGTCGGTGCTGAAGTCTCCAGAGGGCCTTTTGGGGCCCGTGCTTCTTGGAGCAGGTCTCCCTCTCCAGGCATTCTCGTTGATGTCTGGGCACAAAGCTGGATGTGGCTACTTCCCACAGGGGGGCCCCTCCAGGGACTTGCCTGGAATGGCATCCCTCCCGACCCCTCTGCCTTCAGCCCATCCCTCCCGACCCCTCTGCCTTCAGCCCATCCCTCCCGACAGCCCTGCCCTCAGCCCATCCCCCCACACCCCTGCCCTCAGCCCATCCCTCCCGACACCCCTGCCCTCAGCCCATCCCTCCCGACACCTCTGCCCTCAGCCCATCCCCCCACAGCCCTGCCCTCAGCCCATCCCCCCACAGACCTCCAGCAAGGTCTTGCAGGCAGGAGCTGCAGCCCCATGCTCTCAGACCCCTACTCCACCGCTCAGCCTGGGCCCTAGACCCTTCCGGATGAGGCCCCCGGCGCACCAGGGTCTCACCCCCCTCTGCCTAGAGCTTCCCAGGAGGTGAGCGTGGCTGTCCCATGACCAGGTCCCCAAGCTCCATTTTTCTATAAGGGCTATACAAGTGAACCCCCGAAGGAGAGCGCAATCTGGCTGCAGCCATGGGGCTGCCAGTCCTGGGGCTTGAACTCTGGGCCTGGGCGCTGTCCCTCAGCTCTTCAGCTCAAGGCGAGCACTCTACCACTTGAGCCACAGTGCCACTTCGGGTTTTCTGAGTGGTTTATTGGAGACTTTCCTGCCCGGTCTGGCTTTGAACTCAGATACAGCTGGGATTACAGGTGTGAGACACCAGCGCCTGGCTGCACTGCTGAACTTGACACTCTGTTGTTGTGGGAGCCATGCTGGGGGGGAGGCCCTCCCAGGCCCTCAGGGGGCTCTGGGGGTTCACTTCTCAAAGCTCTCAGGATGACTGAGATGTTTCAGGACCCCGTGTGAGCCACGAACCCCAGCTGTGGAGTAGCTGCTTTGCATGTGTGTAAGCACGGGGAGTGGGAGAATACAACTGTTCACAGCGAAACTCGCTCAGGAGACAACCTCAGCCTGAACCACTCCTGGGCTCGGCTGGGCCCCCACCGCCCACTGCCTGGCATCTGCCCGCTGCCTGGCGTCTGCACCGCGGAGAGGCTCACGTGTGTGCACAGCACACACACACGAGTGCACGTGGCCTGCATGCACGTGGCTGTACAGATGAGCATGCATTTGTGTGGGAGCGTATCATGCAACAGGTGTTTGTGACGTTGCTCTGTGTGTGACAGTGTGAAGACCGCCAGGACAGCTGCATATGGGCACACTCTGCTGGATATGGGGATGTGCCCTTGAAAGTGTGCAGATGGGTGTGTCGTGTGAACATAGGTGTGTGCAGGCACCCTTGAGCACTCTTGTGCAAGCTCTGAGAGTGGGTGTGTGCAGGATGTCTCTGAGCATTCTGTACGTATTTCACGCCTCTGTGCACACACACGCAATGTGCATGTACATGATGGAGGTGCAAGTGGGCCCCGCATGCTTACCTTGAAATGCTCCGAAGGACTCAATGGAGAGTACCCGCCTCCCGGTGGCTGAGAGGCTTCGGCACAGGCGGCAGGAGGATGCAGGCTGCACCTTCTCCTCACACAGAGTGATGATGCTCTGCAGGTTTGAGTGCACCTCTCAGGGAGGGGCTGTCTCCTGAGACCCCAGCCCACAGGAGGCTCCCCTGGCCTCCTGAGACCCCCACCCAGCTCACACGAGGATCCCCTGGCCTCCTGAGACCCCCACCCAGACCACACGGGGATCCCCTGGCCTCCTGAGACCCCCACCCAGCTCACACGAGGATCCCCTGGCCTCCTGAGACCCCCACCCAGACCACACGGGGCTCCCCTGGCCTCCTGAGATCCCCACCCAGACCACACCGGGCTCCCGTGGCCTCCTGAGACCCCCACCCAGCCCACACGGGGATCCCCTGGCCGCCTGAGACCCCCACCCAGACCACATGGGGCTCCTCTGGCCTCTTGAGACCCCCACCCAGCCCACACGGGGATCCCCTGGCCTCCTGAGACCCCCACCCAGACCACACCGGGCTCCCGTGGCCTCCTGAGATCCCCACCCAGACCACACGAGGCTCCCGTGGCCTCCTGAGACCCCCACCCAGACCACACCGGGCTCCCGTGGCCTCCTGAGACCCCCACCCAGCCCACACGGGGACCCCCTGGCCGCCTGAGACCCCCACCCAGCCCACACGGGGCTCCCCTGGCCTCCTGAGACCCCCCAGCCCACATGAGGTTCCCCTGGCCTCCTGAGACCCCCCCAGCCCACATGAGGCTCCCCTGGCCTCCTGAGACCCCCACCCAGCCCACACGAGGCATCCAGTAGTCTCCAGACCTGCCTGTGTTACCACAGGTATTTTTTGGTACAAAAAACAAGGTGCCCCGAGATGACAGAAAATAGATTGCTTTGCTCATGATAACTATAAGCAAAAAATGTTCATTACAAAAATGTATCATTCTTCTTTAAACTGACAATGCCACCAAAACCTGGCAAGGAACACTGTGAGCTGTGTCTGCACAGGCACGTGGCCTTGGACCTGGGGGAGGGCCGGACGGCTGAGCCTACCTGGAGGTCTGGCCGGTCCCTGGGGTCTTCCGCCTGCATCTGGCCCAGCAGCGTCTCCAGATCTGGGCTCAGCCTGAGTTCCAGCTGCGGTTCGGACACGAACTCCAAGGCGGCCCTCAGCGTTGCCCCCAGGGAGTAGATGTGAGCCTGTGGCACCGGAGTGCTAGCTCAGTTCACAGGCAGCCTTCCGCCCTGGGCCAGGCTGTGGCCCTGGAGGGGCCACCACGTGGGTGACTGGCCCTCTCCCCCTGCAGCCTGCCACCCTCCTGTGCTGGGTCTGTCCCTGTCCCCTGCAGCCTGCCACCCTTCCTGTGCTGGGTCTGTCCCTGTCCCCTGCCACCCCTCCCGTGCTGGGTCTGTCCCCTGCAGCCTGCCACCCCTCCCGTGCTGGGTCTGTCCCCTGCAGCCTGCCACCCTTCCCATGCTGGGTCTGTCCCCTGCAGCCTGCCACCCTTCCCGTGCTGGGTCTGTCCCTCTCCCCCTGCAGCCTGCCACCCTTCCCATGCTGGGTCTCTCCCCTGCAGCCTGCCACCCTTCCCGTGCTGGGTCTGTCCCCTGCAGCCTGCCACCCTTCCCGTGCTGGGTCTGTCCCTCTCCCCCTGCAGCCTGCCACCCTTCCCGTGCTGGGTCTGTCCCCTGCAGCCTGCCACCCTTCCCGTGCTGGGTCTGTCCCCTGCAGCCTGCCACCCTCCTGTGCTGGGTCTGTCCCTCTCCCCCTGCAGCCTGCCACCCCTCCCGTGCTGGGTCTGTCCCTGTCCCCTGCCCCCTGCCACCCTTCCCGTGCTGGGTCTGTCCCTGTCCCCTGCAGCCTGCCACCCTTCCCGTGCTGGGTCTGTCCCTGTCCCCTGCCCCCTGCCACCCTTCCCGTGCTGGGTCTGTCCCCTGCAGCCTGCCACCCCTCCTGTGCTGGGTCTGTCCCTGTCCCCTGCAGCCTGCCACCCTTCCCGTGCTGGGTCTGTCCCCTGCAGCCTGCCACCCCTCCCGTGCTGGGTCTGTCCCTGTCCCCTGCAGCCTGCCACCCCTCCCGTGCTGGGTCTGTCTCGTTCAGCCCTGGTCCTCAGAGGCACAGACCTGCCCTCCCCATGCTGCTCTCATGTCACAGACATTTGAGCAGGAGGAATGGTTTTGGAGTTTGTCTGTTTGAGAGAGGAGGCCTCTAAGGACACAGCAGAGTGGGCCCTGCACGCGATGTAGCTGGAAGGCTTCCGCTTACATCCTGGCCTGGCTGGAGGGGCAGGTGCGCCCTGTGGGCCACCCTGTCTGTCTCTCCACTTCACAAAATCCAAATGCCTGTGAGGGTCTTGTGACTGTGGTGTCTGTTTATGTGAACTTGGAAAGGAGTAGCTCTTTCTCAGGTGTGTGTGACACGTGTATGCGTTCAAGGGGCACGGCCAGTGGATGCTCTCTCGCTCCTGCACGGATTATTTGCTTCTGGCTTGCTTTCTGTGTGTGAAATCCTTCCTGCTGCATTCACTCCTGGGGTCCTGGGGTCCTTGTTGCTATTATAAACAGGAGATTTAGCTTTGATCTCTAACTTGTAATTATAATACACAGTCATTGACTTCTTTCTGGGCCGTACCTTTCAGCTGGCCTCACAGCCTTTCATTCTCTTAGATTCCAGTCCCTTGCACCCAGCACATACACGCTCTCTGCTCCGAGTCCAAGTCTGCTGTGCTGCCCACCCCGAGTCCACCGTTCCCCCCAAGGCCATGGCTTCAACAGGCCATCCCTGAGCTGCCACCCAGAACAAAGGCAGTTGTGGAAGAAGGCCCAGCCTGTCCAGAGGCTGTCAGGCTGTGGTGGGAGAGGCCACCCAAGGCACAGGGCAGGGGGAGGGCTTGGAGAGCCATCCAGCACCTACCTCAAAGGTGTTTCCGGTCAGGTCGAACTCTGGGGGGACAAAGGCTCCCTCAGGGTCATCTTGGGGGAAGAAAAGAGAAGGTGCTCAGGTCTCAACCACAAAGCAAAGCATCTGCTGAGCGATGACCCTGACAACCTCAGAGCTCTGCGTTTCGGGGCCTCCTTGAACCTGGGGAGTGGCGCGGGTCCCTGGGGCCTGTGCCTCACACTCAAGACTGGTCCAATTGCCTCCAAGGCAATCGCAGCTCACAGAGAAATTGGACCCTTAACGGTAAATGTGGGAGGAGGGAAAGGGTTTTGTCCACGTCCCTGAAAAGGAACAGGGAAGCTGTAGTTTGGGAAATCAGGCTCTCCCTGGAAAGGGCTGTGCAACGGAGTGGCCAACCGACCGCTCTCCAGACTCCCTTGCAGTCCCTGTGCCTGGCCCCTGCAGCCCAGGAGGACCTGCCCAGAGGAGCACCCTGGTGAGGGCCTCGGGGACGCCCGAGCTCAGCGGAGCCTCAGGCGAAGAACCACATGGGGCTCCAGAGGAAACCCAGGCCCTGATCCACGTCCTGGGTGCTGCCTGGTGCCCTCCATGGCCCTGACGGGTCCTGTCCTCCCCGCTGCGCTGTCTCCCCTCTGCACTGGCCTCTGATCGGGCACCTTCGCCTCCCCTCCCCCCCCCCCCCATTGGGTGCCTCCCTCCCCTCTCCCCCCCACTCCACCGCCCTCTGGTGCTCACCACTGAGCTGCTCCATGAAGCACACATTCCCACTAGTGTTGAAGGCCAGAGTGTCGGGAGTGATGCACAGGGTCTGGAAGAGGGCAGCGTGGACCACGCTCCGCATGGACAGGCTGCACTCCAGGCACACGGCCCAGGCCTCCTGCTCGCTGAGGCCTCGGTCCCGCAGGGACAGGACGTCAGCCAGGGACACATTCTCCTGCCAACACATGTCTGTGTGTGAGCCCAGAGCGACGGCCCAGCCGGGGCCGAGTACCCAGGCTGAGATGGGTTCTCTGGAAGCGGACACTCCAGGCAGCGTCTCATTCTGTGGGCCAGGTGAGGGGTGTGGGTTAGGTCTTTTTGAGGCCAAGACTGACAGCCTGGCTGTCAGAACCACAGAGCATATGGGAAGTCCACCAGTACCGTGCCAGCCCCCACGGCTCCGTGGGGCTCCTCCTTCCAGGCCTGGGAGGCTGGATGGGGACCTCCACTTGTGCCCAGCTGGCACCTGCTCATGGACGTGGCCAGGTTCACCGCTCCACTTCCCCGTGGAGGCTGTGAATGCACAAGCTGGGTGCGAGGCCTGTGGAGGCGGGGTGAAGCCCGCCGAGAGTGCGTCTGTGCACAGAAGGCCCTCAGCTGGGCCGAGGTGACATCGTCACAGGCAGCGCCCGGGCTCACCTCACAGATCTAAGTGGGCTCCAGGGCCTCAAAGAGCTTAGCCGCGAAAATGAACACACACGTGTGCACACTACCACCTGCACACACGTCCCGCAGCACAGTGCTCCTACCGCAGGCTACCCACACCTGTGGGCATTTCTTTCATGTGTGCACACGCTGAACACGCACCAACACAAGCACGTTCACCCTCGCGTGCTCACCTTCTAAACACCAACACACAGGCATGCTGCTATGGTCTGACTGCAAGACGTTCCCTGCAGCCTCCTTTCACAGAGTCTGGACTGGTAGCACTGCTTACAGCATTGGCTAAGCTGGATGGGCAAGTCATGGGGGCGTGGCCTGGCTGGAGGAGGTGGGCCTCTGGGGGCGTGGCCTGGCTAGAGGAGGTGGGCCACTGGGGGCGTGGCCTGGCTGGAGGAGGTGGGCCTCTGGGGGTGTGGCCTGGCTGGAGGAGGTGGGCCCCTGGGGGCGTGGCCTGGCTGGAGGAGGTGGGCCCCTGGGGGCGTGGCCTGGCTGGAGGAGGCAAGCTGCTGGGGGCGTGGCCTGGCTGGAGGAGGTGGGCCACTGGGGGTGTGGGTACCTAGTCCCAGTTGCTCTTTCTGCTCTCTGGCTCCCTAGGTGAGCAGCTCTGCTCCGTCGCCCTAGGAAGTTCTTCTGTACCAAAAGCCCAGGAACAATCAGGACTGAAACCTCTGAAACTGGACCACAATGAACCTTCCCACCCCGAACAGGACTGGACTCAAGTGCTCTACCACAATGAACCTTCCCACCCTGAACGGGGCTGGACTCAAGGGCTCTACCACAATGAACTTCCCCATCCAGAATGGGGCTGGACTCAAGGGCTCTACCACAATGAACCTTCCCATCCTGAATGGGACTGGACTCAAGGGCTCTACCACAATGAACCTTCCCACTTGAACGGGGCTGGACTCAAGGGCTCTACCACAATGAACCTTCCCATCCAGAATGGGGCTGGACTCAAGGGCTCTACCACTTGAGTCAGGCCCTGTGACCTTTTGCCTTTAGTTGGCTTCTCAGACAGGGTCTTACACTCACTTTGTTGGTCTGGCTTTGAACCATGGTCCTCCCTCCTCTGCCTCTTGAGGATCTGGAGGGACAGACATGCACCCCAGGCCCTGCCTTCCTTCTTCCTTTACAAACTATCGCTCTCAGGTATTTGTCACAGCAATGAAAGGTCTAATACGTATGCACACACTCCCAAAGTGCTGACACATTTTTATATACACACATACACACCCAGGCAGTGAAAGAAAACATTCTCATACATAAGTAGACACATTGCGAACACATTTTTACACATGCATGCTTGTGTAAACCAAGGCTCAAGCCTACATCCTTACTAACAACCCTGAGCTATCTATTCACACCCTAACAACCCTGTCCCACCCATTCATGCCCTAACAGCCTTGTCCATGCATTCACACCCTGACTAACAACCCTGTCCAAGCATTCACACCCTAACAACCCTGTCCACGCATTCACACCCTGACTAACAACCCTGTCCATGCATTCACACCCTGACTAACAACCCTGTCCACACATTCACACCCTGACTAACAACCCTGTCCACACATTCACACCCTGACGACCTTGTTCACACATTCACACCCTGACAGCCTTGTTCACACATTCACACCCTAACAGCCTTGTTCATACATCCACACCCTGACTAGTAACCCTTTCCTTCATTCACACCCTAACAGCCCTGTCCACACATTGACACACTGACAACCCTGTTCACGCATTCACACCCTAACAACCTTCTCCATACATTCACATCCTAGCAGACTTGTTCACACGTTTACACCCTAACAGCCTTGTTCACGAATTCACACCCTAACAGTCTTGTTCACACGTTCACACCCTAACAGCCTTGTTCACGAATTCACACCCTAACAACCCTGTCCACACATTGACACTCTGACTAACAGCCTTGTTCTCGCATTCACACCCTGACTAACAGCTTTGTCCACACAGTCACACCCTAACAACCCTGTCCCATCCACCCACACCCTAACAGCCTTGTTCACACATTCACACCCTAACAGCTTTGTCCACACATTCACACCCTAACAGCCTTGTTCACACATTCACACCCTAACAACCTTGTTCACACATTCACACCCTAACAGCTTTGTCCACACATTCGCACCCTAACAGCCTTGTTCACACATTCACACCCTAACAGCTTTGTCCACACAGTCACACCCTAACAACCCTGTCCATCCATTCACACCCTAACAGCCTTGTTCACACATTCACACCCTAACAGCTTTGTCCACACAGTCACACCCTAACAACCCTGTCCATCCATTCACACCCTAACAGCTTTGTCCACACATTCACACCCTAACAGCCTTGTTCACACATTCACACCCTAACAACCCTGTCCATCCATTCACACCCTAACAGCCTTGTTCACACATTCACACCCTAACAGCCTTGTTCACACATTCACACCCTAACAGCCTTGTTCACACATTCACACCCTAACAGCTTTGTCCACACAGTTACACCCTAACAACCCTGTCCCATCCACCCACACCCTAACAGCCTTGTTCACACATTCACACCCTAACAGCTTTGTCCACACAGTCACACCCTAACAACCTTGTTCACACATTCACACCCTAACAACCCTGTCCATCCATTCACACCCTAACAGCTTTGTCCACACATTCACACCCTAACAGCCTTGTTCACACATTCACACCCTAACAACCCTGTCCATCCATTCACACCCTAACAGCCTTGTTCACACATTCACACCCTAACAGCTTTGTCCACACATTCACACCCTAACAGCCTTGTTCACACATTCACACCCTAACAGCTTTGTTCACACATTCACACCCTAACAGCCTTGTTCACACATTCACACCCTAACAGCTTTGTCCACACAGTTACACCCTAACAACCCTGTCCCATCCACCCACACCCTAACAGCCTTGTTCACACATTCACACCCTGACTCCTAACAACCTGTCCACACATTCACACCCTAACTACCCTGTCCACGCATTTACTTCCTAACAGCCTTATTCACGCATTCACATCCTAACAACCCTGTCCACACATTCACACCCTGACAGCCCTGTTTGATCCATTCACACTCTGACTAATAACCCTGTCCACACATTCACACCCTGACTAACAGCCTTGTTCACACATTCACATCCTAACAACCGTTTCCACGAATTCACACCCTAACAACCCTGTCCACACACTCACACCCTCACAACTCTGTCCTATGCATTCACACTCTGACTAACAACCCTGTCCTGTGCATTCACATAGGTCAGTACCACCCATGTTCCTAATGTTTCCATTTCATGTCCTCACTCACAAGCACACACAATCACACACAGACACATGTGCTTACTCGTCACACACATACATAAACAATGCATGTCCATGCATCCCCCATAGTCCTCCATATACATTCAGACACATCTACAAACATACATGCTCACATATCACACACATATGCACATACATATGCATGTGTATGTCCACATATCCCCCATATTCCTCCATACACATGCTCTCACACATTCACACGCCTCTGCATACTCAGACCTGTACAGCCTATACACATGATTGTACATAAGCACACACACCTCTCCACATACATACACCACACACGTTTATACACTTGTATACCCCCACGTGCTCACATACATGTCCATAATTCTTCCACACACATACATACTAGCACAAGACACACACAATGTGCCTATACACACATGTATTGCTCTGTACACATGCTCACACACATATGTTTACACACAAATGTTTCTACACATGCACACGTTTTCCTACATACACAAATAGGCACATACATTTGCATCTCTGCTTCCACAGAATGATAATACAGCACACACCCACCAGCATGCCTCCATTCACACACACACCACACACATGCAGAGGAATGCACTTGCACACAAATTCAGTTTAGCACACATGTACACACCACGCATGAGGTACACACGGCACCCACTAAACAAGGCCATAAACAACCCCAAAGATGCCGTGGGCTGGCTCAGCGCAGGGGAGGGGCGCCCACGGCTGAGTCTGAGCCAGTCCTGCCGGCTCTGGCCAGCAGGCTGCCTGCTTGCAGCTGGTGACAGGATGTACTGCCAAGACAAGGCAGCGTGGCTTCACAAGCTGCAGGGTGAGTGGTCCTGCAACCTCGCACGGCTTCCGGCAGAGACCCAGGTGTCCTGAGAACTGGGCCCTGGCCAGCCCTGGGGCAGCTGGACTCTGCAGCCCCCGTATCTGTTTGCAGTGGGAATGTCTGAACCCCAGGGCCCGAGTCATTGCTCCCAGAGGTGGACAACACCTCTGGGAACAGGTCCCTCTCAGCCCTCCGGCACCTGTGTCTCCAGGGTCGATCCTGCTCATACCGGGCTCCGGGAGCCTGCAGGCTCCCTCCCTGGGTGCTGTCTGTGCTGTCTCTGGGGCCTGCAGCTGCTTCTGCCCCCTCTTCTCTGCCCTGCTCTGTCTTTTGCCCGAATCCAGGTGGCTGGACTAGTGGAGGCTGGAGAGTGGGAGGAGCCTTGGGTCAGGGGCCAGGGACAAGGATGAGAGACCGGGAGGGACGCAGGCAGCACTCACCAGCCGCTCAGCCTCAGTCCATGGCCCCCCCAAATTCCAGTGGACAACTCTGAGGACAGGAGCCAATACCCCAGGGGAGTTCGGCTCCAAGTGAAGTACACCGGGCCTGGCGAGCGCTGTGGTTAAAGCCACACTGAGGCTTAAGCAACCCAGGCAGACCTTTCAGAGCAGCCAGCGGGGCTCAGCTCCTACGCACGGGGCCTGCGTGTGTGCCACAGGAGGGACCCAGGTCCAGGCATCCTGACCCCCATGCTCAGCCCAGCTGGTTTCTGACAGCATGGATGGACCTCCGGCCGGCATCTGCGGCCCCATCTGTGGGTTTGGCTGGCGAGAGGGTTCTTCACCAGTCCCAGCCCAGGGCTGTGACGTGCCCAGGGCTCCCAGCCCCCTCCCTCCTTGAAGCCCTCTGACGGCCTCCTGCTCTGAATCTGACTGGGCACAGGCCACAGGACTCCGCGGCCCCTTTCACGCCCCACCTGTGGGCCCTGTCTACCTTCAGTCTCCAAACTCGGCCCAAACCTCTCCCCAGGGGGCTCCACAGGCACTTGCTGGGCTTGGAGAAGGTGAAAATGTCTCACACCCCTGGTGGAGGTTGGGATAACACCTTGTTGATACCCAATGGTGCCATCTTTATCTCCAGTTGCCTGGGTCTGTATCCTTGAAGGCCAGGACTCCTGACCATAGCTGCCTGGTGTGGTCCTGCCCTGACTAGCCCATGGTCAGGCCTCTGATCCCACATCTGACCATAGCAGCTAAAACTCCATACAAATCCGGGAGGGGCACTTCCTCTAGGAAGCCTACCCTGCTTGATGCGGGCCGGTGTCTCCACTGTGTCCCTAGCGTCCTTTGCCTGCAGGTGTCCGGCATCCCAACACTGGCACAGACTCCAGGCCCAGCCAGGCCAGCCCGGTCCACGCCCCTGCCAGTCATGGTGGCTTCCAGCCAAGCCCACTCACGTACCACATGCCTCCAGGCCACCCAGAGTGGAACTGCCGGGATGTGGGTGCCGGTCTCTGCTTTCTAATGAATGCCAACCTGCGTTCCAACAGGCTGTTCCCACTCCCACGGTAGCCAGGGAGTGCCCTCCAGCATGCCCGCCCCGGCCTCTGAGATCTGTCGGGCGGCCAGGGCAGCCATTGCCCTCAGTGTGTACCACGCATCCTTCGGGTCGAAGAACCTCACGTGCCCACCAGTCATTCTGGGTTTTCTCTTGGGCGGGGTGAGGTAGCGACATTCGTGGGACTTTGGGGTTGGGGCCAGTCTGAAGATTGTTGTCTCTCTGTCTCTCCCTCTCTCCTTTCCCCCTCCCTCCATCTCCCTTTTTCAAGTCAGGGTCTTGCTATGCACCCTAGGTTGGCCTGGACCTGCAATCCTCCCCCCTCTGCCTCCCGAGGGCTGGGATTGTAGATGTGTGCCACAACATGCAGCTTTAGGGGTCCATTTCTTGACCTCCCTGGAGTGACTTCCTATGTCCCACGTGGCCTGTCCCCACGTTGCCAGCTGTGGACAGGGGTCCTCCGGCATGGCCCATGGGGCCACGTCACAGCCTCACCCCCCCTTCCCCCCGGCTGGCACCGGCAGCAACCATGGAGGCTGGCAGGCAGTCCTGTGAGCCCCATGCACATCCACTTAAAATCCTCCACGGAGCTGTGCGGTACTTGGCACCATCGCAGGACGGAGGCCCGGCCTCGCTGCCGGGACACGGACATTCCTGCAGCCGAGGTATCAGGGAGATGACGGCCAAAGGCGCTCCGGTGTGAGTCGGGTCACACCGTGGCCCGCTCTGTTCTGGTGGTGCCAGGGTGCCTGGGGCACACAGAGGAGGCCCCTGAAGTGCACACAAAAAGGTGCCGTGTGCAAAGGGGCTCCGATCTGCTGCCTTTGGCAACCGGGAGCTGAAGCTTCTCAGCCACCACAAAACGCATCCTGTCCTCTGGCAGTTCCTGAGGCTGTGCTGCGACCATCCTTCCTTGATCATCAAAGCCGGGCGATCCAAAGGGTTATTTATTCCCGGGCTCTCCTCTCTGCACCTTCAACTGCACTAAATCCAGGCCAGCCGAGGGTGGAGGCAGCGCCACCCCCGCATGCCCTGGCCCTGGGCCTGCAGGGGCGGTGGACTCCTGGTCCCTTCTGAGGCCCCTGGGGGAGGCCCTCAGAGGGGGCCGGGCTGGGCCTCTGGGCAGTGAGTCTGGGGGCTCTGGCCGAGCTGCAGCACCCGCTGGCCCTGAGGGTGGCCGGGGTCTCAGGCACCAGGGCCCTGGACACCTGCTGCCTTGGGGTGCACAGAGGGAAGGCGGATCCCCTGGAGGCGCAGGGCCCGACTCTGGGGAGGGGACCGTCCCCGGGGACAGCCGGGCTCCGCCAGGGGGCGGGCGGGGCCGGGTTTGGGGCTCCCGCCGCAGCCAGGCCGCGGCCCCCGGGGTCCCCAGGCGCGGGGCTCACCTCGTCCTCCGGCAGGGTGGGGAGCGGCTCGAAGTTGTAGAAGTCCAGGTCCTTGGCGTCCTCGCAGAAGCCCGCGGCGGGCTCCATGGCCGCGTCCTGCGCGCCGCCCCGGCCTGCGCAGCCGGCGGGGCTCCGGCCGCGTCCCCGCCGCGTCCCCGCGCCGCGCGCCCGCGCCGCGTCCCCGCGCCGCGCGCCCGGCCTCGGCCCCGGCCCCCTCCCGGGCCCCCACCGGCCGCCGCCCGTGCGCTCGCGGGGCTGCACCGGGCGCCGCGGCTACGCGCGCTCCGCCGCCATGGCAACGCGCCCGCTGCTGCCGCAGTGTCGCCCGGGGTGGGGCCGGGGTGGCGGGGCCCTCAGCTGCCGCGATGCTCGGGGCGGCGGCCGGGCCTGGGACTGTGGGGCGGAGCCACTTGGCGCCTGGCGGCTCGCGGGGGCCGCGCCCGCCTGGGCGCACGGGGCGCGGGGGGGGGGGGGGGCGGGGAGGGCGCGGGGCTGGGGCCGGGGCCGCCGAGCGCCCCGCGCCAGCCTGGGCGCACGCGGCAGGGGCGCAGGGCCGGGCCCCGCGCCGGCCCGGCGGCCCCAGCGGGTGCACGGGCTCACCGGAGCCCTGTGAGGGGTCAGAGCGCCCCAGGCAGCACGGTGCGGTGCCGTCCAGAGCCAGCCCCTGGTGCCAGGGCACCCAAGCCCACTGAACAAAACGCCAGACACTGCTCCCCGTCCTTGGGGTGCTTGGAGCTCACGGACCCAGCAGGGCCAGGAGCCAGGAGGGAGGAAAGGCAGCGCACGGCGCGCAGCCCCAGGCCGGACGCTTCCCTGCGCAGGCTCCGGCCCCGCAGGAGGCCTCCAGCCACGCGGCCTCTGGGGGTCCGCGCCACGGACAGGCCGCGGGCTGACCTAGCCTCGCCTTGCTCCCTCACCTGTATCTAATGCACACAGTTAGCACACCTCCCGGAGGCCTCCCCCAGGCCAAATCAGAAGTCTATAGATGTGTCCGGTGCGCCAGCAGGCCCCTGGTCCAACGCAAGGACTTGGTGTGCTCTGGCCTGCCAGCCTCCCTCCTTCTCTCCTCTCTCCTTCTCTCCTTCCTCCTTCCTTTCCTCTCTCCTTCTCTCCCTCCCTCCTTCTCTTCTCCCTCCTTCTCTCCTTCCTCCTTCTCTCTCATCCTTCTTCCTTTCTTCCTTCCTTCTCTCCCTCCCTCCTTCTCTCCTCCCTCCTTCTCTCTTTCCTCCTTTTCTTTTTCCTTCTCTGTCCCTTCGCTTCCCTCCCTTTCCCTCCCCCTCCTCCTCCTCTCTTCTCCCCCACCACTCTGCAATACTTGGATGTGGACTCAGGGTCTCATGTTGGTAGGTAGGTACTCTACTACTTAAGCCATGCTCTTATTCTCTTTTGCTTCATTTTTCAGATAGGATCTGTTTTTGTCTGGGCCGGCTTGTATCCTAATCCTGTCTGTACCTCCTTTGTAGCTGGGATCATAGATGTGAGGTACTGCTGCTGCCCAGCTTTGCTTTTTTTTTTTTTTTGCCAGTCCTGGGGCTTGAACTCAGGTCTGGACACTGGGCTTGAGCTTCTTTTGCTCAAGGCTAGCACTCTGCCACTTGAGCCACAGTTCCACTTCCAGCCTTTTTCTGCTTATGTGGTACTGAGGAACCCAACCCAGGGCTTCATGCATGCAAGGCGAGCGCTCTACCATGAGCCACCTTCCCAGAGCCCAGCTTATTTTTTTGGAGGTAAGTCTTGCTTTTTTTTTTCCTGAGGCTAGCCTTGATTGGTGATCCTCTGGTCGGCCTCCCAAGTAGCCAGGGTTGCAGGTGGAAGCCAAGCCACCCTGCTGGGTTGCACTCTGTTTTTCTGACATCTGACCTTTTTCATTTACTTCCCTGGCTGGTCTACTCATTCTCTGCCTCATTTTACTACCTCTCCTGAAAGGCCTTTCCTCACCAATTCTCCATCTGCCCTGTGTAGCTCCGGGTCTGATCTCCGTGCAGCTCTGGGTCTAATCTCTGTGCTCCTCCAAGTCTGATCTCTGTGCTGCTCCGGGTCTGATCTCTGTGCTCCTCCAAGTCTGATCTCTGTGCTGCTCCAGGTCTGATGTCCGTGCTGCTCCAGGTCTGATCTCCGCGCTGCTCCGGGTCTGATGTTTGTGCTGCTCCCGGTCTGATCTCTGTGCTCCTCCGGGTCTGTTCTCCGTGCTCCTCTAGGTCTGACCTCTGTGCTCCTCCGGGTCTGATCTCTGTGCTCCTCCGGGTCTGATCTCTGTGCTCCTCCGGGTCTGATCTCTGTGCTGCTCCCGGTCTGATCTCCGCGCTCCTCCAAGTCTGATCTCTGTGCTCCTCCAAGTCTGATCTCCGCGCTCCTCCGGGTCTGATCTCTGTGCTCCTCCAAGTCTGATCTCTGTGCTGCTCCGGGTCTGATCTCTGTGCTGCTCCGGGTCTGATCTCTGTGCTGCTCCAGGTCTGATGTCCGTGCTGCTCCAGGTCTGATCTCCGTGCTGCTCCGGGTCTGATCTCTGTGCTCCTCCGGGTCTGTTCTCCGTGTTGCTCCGGGTCTGATCTCTGTGCTTCTCCGGGTCTGTTCTCCGTGTTGCTCCAGGTCTGATCTCTGTGCTCCTCCGGGTCTGACCTCTGTGCTCCTCCAAGTCTGATCTCTGTGCTGCTCCGGGTCTGATCTCTGTGCTGCTCCAGGTCTGATGTCTGTGCTGCTCCAGGTCTGATCTCCGCGCTGCTCCGGGTCTGATGTTTGTGCTGCTCCCGGTCTGATCTCTGTGCTCCTCCGGGTCTGTTCTCCGTGTTGCTCCAGGTCTGATCCCCCTGCTGCTCCCTGTCTGACCTCCGTGCAGGTCCCGGTCTGATCTGTCTTCCCCTCAGTTGCCATTCCCGGAGGGATCCAGGGGACCACAGATGCTTTCTGCTGAGACCTGTTTCCTCCTTGGCATGGCCCTCCAGGTGCCGCCAGGACCCGTCTTGTCCCCTGACCTCCTCCAGCAGGTCAAGGAGGCTGGTTACTGCCCTGAGTTGCTCAGGCTGAATATAGAGGCCAGTGGAACAGGGCTTCAAAGCTTTGGCTCTCATTTTTTCGAAAGGATTTTAGACGAGCTGTTAAATCACTTGTACGTTTTGAAGCTGGCGTATAATTTAAAAATGTAAATAATTGCAAAGAATGTAATTTCTGGTGTGGTGTAAATATTGACGTTCTGAAATAAAGCTGTTAGTCATCATCTCAAATATATCCAAGACGCTAAATACCAAAGTGGCTTTGAATGTCACCATCAATCATCAAAAATCTATAAACACGCTCTTCTCTACTCAGAAATAACCACACCTTTCCCTTAAGCTCATTATAAACACACATTTTAATTTATCCTACAAGGAAGTTTTCATTGCTGTTCCTACTGACCCCTCCCCTCAGTCTGCCCTGTGAAACAATACTCGTACGTTTTAATAAACTGAATTTTTTCCAACTTTTGTTAGCATATTGTCAGATCAGAGTTGAAAAGTGGTGTACACAGGGGTTTCACTGTATGTGCATACGATACACCTGATCTAACCTAATCTTTATTATGGCCTACCCCGTTTCTAATAAAAAATTCAGCTTTTATTTTCAGTTACTGGTGACCAGAGGCCGCCTTCCAGGGGTCTCGCAGGCCGGGCAGGCACACCACACAGGAGGTGGTGCCCCAGGGTCTCTGTGCAGCCCACGCCTGCTCCATTGCAGCTGTGGTTGATGTGTCTGTCTGTCCCGTGGTCCCTGTGTGCAGGATGGCGTGTCTGTCTGTCCCGTGGTCCCTGGGTAGGGTGGCGTGTCTGTCTGTCCCATGGTCCCTGCGTGCAGGGTGGTGTGTCTGTCTGTCCCGTGGTCCCTGCGTGCAGGGTGGCGTGTCTGTCTGTCCCGTGGTCCCTGGGTAGGGTAGCGTGTCTGTCTGTCCCGTGGTCCCTGTGTGCAGGGTGGCGTGTCTGTCTGTCCCGTGGTCCCTGGGTAGGGTGGCGTGTCTGTCTGTCCCGTGGTCCCTGCGTGCAGGGTGGTGTGTCTGTCTGTGCCGTGGTCCCTGCGTGCAGGGTGGCGTGTCTGTCTGTCCCGTGGTCCCTGGGTAGTGTGGCGTGTCTGTCTGTCCCGTGGTCCCTGTGTGCAGGGTGGTGTGTCTGTCTGTGCCGTGGTCCCTGGGTGCAGGGTAGCGTGTCTGTCTGTCCCGTGGTCCCTGGGTGCAGGATAGCGTGTCTCTGTCCCGTGGTCCCTGTGTGTAGGGTGGTGTGTCTGTGCCGTGGTCCCTGGGGTAGTGTGGCGTGTCTGTCTGTCCCGTGGTCCCTGTGTGTAGGGTGGTGTGTCTGTCTGTGCCATGGTCCCTGGGGTAGTGTGGCGTGTCTGTCTGTCCCGTGGTCCCTGTGTGTAGGGTGGTGTGTGTGTCTGTCCCGTGGTCCCTGTGTGTAGGGTAGCGTGTCTGTCTGTCCCGTGGTCCCTGCGTGCAGGGTGGCGTGTCTGTCTGTGCCGTGGTCCCTGCATGTAGGGTGGTGTGTCTGTCTGTCCTGTGGTCCCAGTGTAGGGTAGGGTGGTGTGTCTGTCTGTCCTGTGGTCCCTGTGTAAGGTGGTGTGTCTGTCTGTCCCGTGGTCCCTGGGTGCAGCGTAGCGTGTCTGTCTGTCCCGTGGTCCCTGTGTGTAGGGTGGTGTGTCTGTCTGTCCTGTGGTCCCTGTGTAGGGTAGTGTGGCGTGTCTGTCTGTCCCGTGGTCCCTGTGTGTAGGGTGGTGTGTCTGTCTGTCCCGTGGTCCCTGGGGTAGGGTGGTGTGTCTGTCTGTCCCGTGGTCCCTGTGTGTAGGGTGGTGTGGCGTGTCTGTCTGTCTGGGTGCAGGTGGGGCCTGCTCGGTAGCGAGGCTGGGGCAGGCTCCATCTGTCTCTGAGGCTGCAGAGACTGCAGTCTCTATCGAGGGGACCCCTCACTGCGCCTGGCCGCCTGTCCACCCTCTGCATCTGAGCACCAGCTCCCAGGCGCTGCCAAGCCCTCACCCAGAAAGGCCTGCTGATCTGCAGGCCACTGCCAACTCCTCTAAACAGCCTCAAAATGTGTGGCCGCCTGACCGGCTGGGGCTGGGGCCCTGGAGCTGTCCGCTGGCTCCCCAGGCTCCTGGCTCGGAGCCGGTGGCGGTGCCTGGAGAAGATGTGGCAGGGAGGGCAGGTGTCTGCAGCTCAGCTGCCCACACGTCCCCTGTGTGGGGCGGGTCCAGTGGGAGGCCGCCCAGCCCCCTGTGTGGGCGGGTCCAGTGGGAGGCCGCCCAGCCCGGCCAGCTGGCAGGAAGAGCCCGTAGAGCACCCCTTGTTCAGCTCTGACAGCCTCGGGCACAGCAGGCATGCGCTCTGTGACAGTCGTTCTGCTCAAGGTGTGCCACTGCACACACACATGCTCGCTCTCTCACACACACACACTCTCACACATGCACACAGAGCTTATTTGCCTATTTGGGGGTCATTTGTAGGCAGTGGGACTATACTCTCTGTGTGTGTGTGGTGTGTGCGCGCACACACACATGCACGCACGCTCACGGTTTTGAGATTCAGCCATATTGTCTGCATAGCAGTATTGATTATTACTACTTACTGAATCGCATACAGTTACACCGATAGACTAGTTTGTATTTTCTGTACACTACTGATGACTGTGTGGTTTCTAAGCACGAGTAGAAATGCTAAGGACATTTTTGCTCAAGTTTTTCACTGTGTAAGTGCATATGGATTTGGGGTCTGTGTTTATGAGCATACTGTGTGTTAAATTTCCTGTGTTTTCCCACATGGGTGTCCAATGAACTGGGCACTATTTACGGAAAGAGTTTTTGCCCTCAGCCTCCCCATTTTGATTTTCGTCAAATCAAGTGTGCATCTGTGCATTTCCGTTGCTATACTCTTGCTCTGTTCTTTCCCACCAGTGTTTTTGTTTACCTTGCCATGGAACATCCTGTCTGGATGGGGCAGAGCTATAAAAGACTCTCCTACACCTCCTCCTGCACTCCCTTTTTCTTGTCCTCAAGATTTCTTGGTTATTCTCCGACCTTTATGTGTCCACATACATTTTAGAGTAAGCTTGCTGTATGTTGCAGAATCTAGGACTCTACAAGGGTTGTAGTGAATCTTCTCATCTGCAAATCTCTATAATTAGTTGTTTAACCCACAACACAGTGTTTTCACAGGTACGCGAATTCTGTTTATGTCTTCTTGCTAATATTTTTGAGGATTTCTGTGAGAAGTTCCTGTACATCTTTTATTATATTTATTACGAGTATTTTATGCTTGTGGTTTTATGGTCAATTATATCAGCATAGACTGGGATTCGATCCCTACAACTATTCCAGACACCAACTTTCTGTTTAGCATTGGCTTATAGAAGTAAAAAACCATTTTTTTGACGGTCATGGGACTTGAACTCAGAGCCTAGGTGCTGTCCCTGAGCTTTTTCACTCAAGGATAGCGCTCTACCACTTGAGCCACAGCGCCACTTCTGGTTTTCTGGTGGTTAATTGGAGATAAGAGTCTCAGGGAGTTTCCTGCCTGGGCTGGCTTTGAACCTGGATCCTCAGATCTCAGCTTCTTGACTAGCTGGGAGTACTGGCGTGGGCCACCAGTGCCCAGCTAAAATGTGTTTTTATAGTGACCTTGTAGCCAGCAACTCTGCAGAGCCTTGTTTACACTTTACTAATTTCAATCTGTTGATTGCTTTGGCTTCCCGTATCATATGAGAATAATGACGGTTTGACCTCCTCACTACTAACCCTTGTCATGTTTCTTTCTGTGCTGTTTCTGCAATAATTGAATAGAAGTGGTAATAATAGTCTCCTTTGTTGAGCTCCCAGAGTGAGAGAAGGCAAGCTTTCCATTCCACCATGAAGTGCAATTTTGCTGTGGGTTTGATAGCTCCCTTTAGCAGACTAGGTTTCCTTCTACTGTTAATTTACCAAATGTTCTTTTAAAAATCACAAATAGATGTTGTCAAGTGTGTTTTCTGTACCTATTATGATGATTATAACTTTCTCCTTTATTCTGTTAATGTGTTAGATTACATTGATAAATGTTTAATGTAAAACTAATTTTGTATTCCTGGGATAAATCCACATGATCGTGATATATTATGTTCCCAATACTGCTGGGCTTGGTTGGGTAATATTTGCATAAGAATTTTTGCACTTATTTTCATTGGTCTATAATTTGTCTTTCTCTTAATGTCCTGTGGGCTTTAAGCACCAAGGTTATATATTTGTGCATGAATAGCTGGGTGTGTTTCTCCCTCCCTCCTCTTTTTTCCTATTCTTGTAAAGCTCATACTAATTTCACGTTAAATGTTTGGTTGAATTTTTGATGAAGCCATCAGCCTATTTGGACTAAGACACTTTTTTGGGTGTGTGTGGGAGGTGGTCAGTTGTGGGGCTGGAGCACAGGGCCTGGGTGTACCCCCGAGCTTTTTTGCTCAAGGCTAGCACTCTACCACTTCAGCCACAGCTCTACTTCTGGCTTTTTTGGTACTTTATTAGAGATAAGCGTCTCATGGACTTTCCTGCCTGGGTTGGCTTTGAACCATGCTTCTCAGGTCTCAGCCTTCTGAGTAGCTAAGATTGCAGTTTTGAGCTATTAGTGCCCTTCTTTTTCTTTCTTTTTTTTTTTTTTTTTTTTTGTCGGTCGTGGGGCTTGAACTCTGGGCCTGGGCGCTGTCCCTCAGCTCTTCAGCTCAAGGCGAGCGCTCTACCACTTGAGCTACAGCGTCACTTCCGGTTTTCTGGTGGTTTATTGGAGATAGGAGTCTCACGGTCTTTCCTGCCCGGGCTGGCTTTGAACCGCGATCCTCAGATCTCAGCCTCCTGAGTAGCTAGGATTACAGGCGTGAGCCACCAGCGCCCGGCTCTTTCTTTTTTTAAAATTTAATTTTATTGCCAAGGTGATGTATAGCGGGGTTACAGTTACGTGGTGAGGCAATGAGTACCTCTCCCTCCTTTTTCTCCCACTTTCCCCTCCCAATACCCTTCCACTATGATCATTTTTGTTTTTCAACTGGAGCATTTACTCCATTTGTATTTATTCTAATCATTAATATACTATTTTCATTAAGTCTATAACTTTCTATTTTCCCCTTGTTCTATGCTTTTGCTCTCTTCTGTCTTCTGTTGCATTGATACCATTGAATTATTCCCTTTTTCTCTATGTAACTTCTAGAACCCCTGGCTTGTTTTTGGTGTTTGGGATAGTACCTCAATCGAGGTCTCTCTGTCTTTCTCCTGTCTTCCATTCTTGAAGTATAATTATAGGTATAACAAGATCTGTTCATAGGACCCCGAGTGCTTCTCCATCTTATCTGCATTTTCTTTTTGTGCTATATTCTGAATGTTTTTGTATGATCTATTTTCCAGCTAAAGGCTTTTTTCTTTACTGTATCAAATCTACTATTAAACTTACTCATTGTATTCTTTCAGTTTTTCTTGTAAGACTTTATATATTGAGTGTTTAATGCTTTCAGATGCTTGGCTGAACTTCTCAGCCTCACCTTTTAAGTCCCTGAGCATGGAAAGCAAGGTAAGTATGCTTGCTGTTAACATTTGTGTCTAAAGCTGTATTAGTTTCAGCCTCTGTGGGGTTTCCCTTCTGTCTGTTCTGTTTTTTTTTTTTTGTCAGTTGTGGGGCTTGAACTCTGGACCTGGGCGCTGTCCTTGAGCTCTTCAGCTCAAGGCGAGTGCTCTACTGCTTGAGCTACAGCGCCACTTCCGGTTTTCTAGTGGTTTATCGGAGATAAGAGTCTCACAGACTTTCCTGCCCGGGCTGGCTTTGAACCACCATCCTCAGATCTCAGCCTCCTGAGTAGCTAGGATTACAGGCGTGAGCTACCGGCACCCGGCTTTCTCTGTTCTTTCTGTTGGGTTGTTGTTTGTTTTTAATTTATGTGATCTTTTCTCTATGTCCCTGGTTATTTTGAGTTTTGTGCTGGGTACAGTACCTGCAAGAATAGTCTTTGAAATCCCTTGACTGTTTCATTTCCCTCCAGAGAGGATGTTAGTCTGATCCTTGGGACTATTTTGCTAATATGTTTTTTTTTTTTTTTTGGTGCCATTCCTAGGCTTGAACTCAGGGCCTGGACACTGTCCCCAAGCTCTTGTGTTTAGGCTGAGGCTCTACCCTTAAGCCATACCTCTGCTTCTGGCTTTTTGATGTTTAATTGGAGACAAGAGTCTGATAGACTCTCTTGCCTAGCTGGCTTCAAACTGTGATTTTCAGATCTCAGCTTCCTGAGTAGCTAGGATTATAGGCATGAGCCACGGGCACTATGTGTTAAAATAAATTTCAGTTTTTCTTATTTTTTTGTCTTGTTTACTTGTTTTTGGGAAGGTAAGGGGGGAACAGAAATGGAGGGAGAAAGAGGGAACAAATGTGGCAGTGATACTCACTGGACACTACAGTGACAATGAACTATACAACTTGTGGGTGGGGACAAGAGGGAAAACCAGGAGGGGGGGGGGAGAGGGGGAGAGGGAGAGGGAGAGAAGGGGGGAGGAGGGGGGGAGGGGGGAGAGAGAGAAGGGGCAGAGAGAGGGGAGAGGGGGAAGAGAGAAGAGAGAGAGAGAGAGAGAGGACTAGGGGCAACATTGTCCAAAAACACTACTGTTTACTGACTTATGTAACTGCAGTCCTTCTCTACCTCACCTTTATAATAATAATAATTAATTAATAAAATAAGAATTCAGTATAATGACAAAAAGTGAGAACACTATCCATTAGAGTTGATAGGCACATGACGGGCCCCCTTGACATGGGGAGCCGGGCGGTGTGCGTGGAAGTGAAAGCAGAGATGGCAGGGTAGCACCCACGGGGTCACTGGCAGGAAGGGCAGCACCCACGGGGTCACGGGCAGGAAGGGCAGCACCCACGGGGTCACGGGCAGGAAGGGCAGGACCCACGGGGTCACGGGCAGGAAGGGCAGCACCCACGGGGTCACGGGCAGGAAGGGCAGCACCCACGGGGTCACGGGCAGGAAGGGCAGCACCCACGGGGTCACTGGCAGGAAGGGCAGCACTCACGGGGTCACGGGCAGGAAGGGCAGCACCCACGGGGTCACGGGCAGGAAGGGCAGCACCCACGGGGTCACGGGCAGGAAGGGCAGGACCCACGGGGTCACGGGCAGGAAGGGCAGCACCCACGGGGTCACGGGCAGGAAGGGCAGCACCCACGGGGTCACGGGCAGGAAGGGCAGCACCCACGGGGTCACGGGCAGGAAGGGCAGCACCCACGGGGTCACGGGCAGGAAGGGCAGCACCCACGGGGTCAGTGGGCAGCACAGGACAGGACCCACGGGGTCACGGGCAGGAAGGGCAGCACCCACGGGGTCACGGGCAGGAAGGGCAGCACCCACGGGGTCACGGGCAGGAAGGGCAGCACTCACGGGGTCACGGGCAGGAAGGGCAGCACTCACGGGGTCACGGGCAGGAAGGGCAGCACCCACGGGGTCAGCGGGCAGGAAGGGCAGCACCCTTGGGGTCACGGGCAGGAAGGGCAGCACCCATGGGGTCAGTGGGCAGGAAGGGCAGCACCCACGGGGTCACGGGCAGGAAGGGCAGCACCCATGGGGTCACGGGCAGGAAGGGCAGCACCCACGGGGTCACGGGCAGGAAGGGCAGCACCCACGGGGTCACGGGCAGGAAGGGCAGCACCCACGGGGTCACGGGCAGGAAGGGCAGCACCCATGGGGTCAGCGGGCAGGAAGGGCAGCACTCACGGCGTCAGTGGGCAGGAAGGGCAGCACCCACGGGGTCAGTGGGCAGGAAGGGCAGCACCCACGGGGTCAGTGGGCAGGAAGGGCAGCACCCACGGGGTCAGCGGGCAGGAAGGGCAGCACCCATGGGGTCACGGGCAGGAAGGGCAGCACCCATGGGGTCACGGGCAGGAAGGGCAGCACCCACGGGGTCAGTGGGCAGGAAGGGCAGCACTCATGGGGTCACGGGCAGGAAGGGCAGCACCCATGGGGTCACGGGCAGGAAGGGCAGCACCCACGGGGTCACGGGCAGGAAGGGCAGCACCCACGGGGTCAGCGGGCAGGAAGGGCAGCACTCACGGGGTCATGGGCAGGAAGGGCAGCACCCACGGGGTCACGGGCAGGAAGGACAGCACCCACGGGGTCAGTGGGCAGCACAGGACAGGACCCACGGGGTCACGGGCAGGAAGGGCAGCACTCACGGGGTCACGGGCAGGAAGGGCAGCACCCACGGGGTCAGCGGGCAGGAAGGGCAGCACCCTTGGGGTCACGGGCAGGAAGGGCAGCACCCATGGGGTCAGTGGGCAGGAAGGGCAGCACCCACGGGGTCACGGGCAGGAAGGGCAGCACCCATGGGGTCACGGGCAGGAAGGGCAGCACCCACGGGGTCACGGGCAGGAAGGGCAGCACCCACGGGGTCAGTGGGCAGGAAGGGCAGCACCCACGGGGTCAGCGGGCAGGAAGGGCAGCACCCATGGGGTCACGGGCAGGAAGGGCAGCACCCATGGGGTCACGGGCAGGAAGGGCAGCACCCACGGGGTCAGTGGGCAGGAAGGGCAGCACTCATGGGGTCACGGGCAGGAAGGGCAGCACCCATGGGGTCACGGGCAGGAAGGGCAGGACCCACGGGGTCAGTGGGCAGGAAGGACAGCACCCTCGGGGTCACGGGCAGGAAGGGCAGCACCCACGGGGTCACGGGCAGGAAGGGCAGCACCCACGGGGTCACGGGCAGGAAGGGCAGCACCCACGGGGTCACGGGCAGGAAGGACAGCACCCTCGGGGTCACGGGCAGGAAGGGCAGCACCCACGGGGTCACGGGCAGGAAGGGCAGCACCCACGGGGTCAGCGGGCAGGAAGGGCAGCACTCACGGGGTCACGGGCAGGAAGGACAGCACCCTCGGGGTCACGGGCAGGAAGGGCAGCACCCACGGGGTCAGCGGGCAGGAAGGGCAGCACCCACGGAGTCACGGGCAGGAAGGGCAGCACCCACGGGGTCACGGGCAGGAAGGGCAGCACCCACGGGGTCACGGGCAGGAAGGGCAGCACCCACGTGGTCACGGGCAGGAAGGGCAGCACCCACGGGGTCACGGGCAGGAAGGGCAGCTTCCTCGGGGTCACGGGCAGGAAGGGCAGCACCCACGGGGTCACGGGCAGGAAGGGCAGCACCCACGGGGTCACGGGCAGGAAGGGCAGCACCCACGGGGTCACGGGCAGGAAGGGCAGCTTCCTCGGGGTCACGGGCAGGAAGGGCAGCACCCACGGGGTCACGGGCAGTGCACAGAAGGAGAGGACCAGCCGGCTCTGGGGAAGAGCAGGGCAGCAGAGACACGGCCAGCCAGGCCCTCAGTGGGAGGATGTGGAGACCCAGGCAGCCGCAGTACTCTGGGTGCTGCCCAGAAGCCTCTTCCTTCCGTCCACCTGTGACGGAGCCTTCTGGAGTCTGAGACTCCGTCCACCTGTGACGGAACCTTCTGGAGTCTGAGACTCCGTCCACCTGTGACGGAGCCTTCTGGAGTCTGAGACGTAGTCTTCATCAAGCTCATGTTGGCCACCACTATCTCTTTCCATGTCACTGTTGTGGAAGCTTCCGGAGTCGATTTCCTGCGTTAAGGACATGCAGTGCTTTCTTAGCAGCAAGGAGGGCCCTACTTGGGGGTCATCGGCACGCACCCCATTACTGTGGTGGGGATGTTTACCGACAGGAGCCCTCTGGCACTAGCAAGTGTCGGGCTTTGTGTGGTCACTAAATGATGTGGTCAGGTTGGATCTGTACCCGCGTCAGGTGCCTGGTCTCCTGCTCGGTTGGGTCTGTACCCGTGTCAGGTGCCTGGTCTCCTGCTCAGTTGGGTCTGTACCCATGTGCTGGTCTCTTGGTCAGTTTGGGTCTGTACTCAAACTCAGGAGGAAGGCAGGGAGGGGACCTGGGCCTTACTCCATGTGGGAAAGCACTGGCCAGTTGGTAGGGACAGCCCTCTCTCTCTTCCGCGTTTTCACAGGATGGAGAGTGTATTTCCATTTTGTGGTACTAGAGCTTGTGATTAGGGCCTTGGGATTGTTGTGACTCCACTGCCGAGGCCCAGGGCCAGCCCCGTGCTGTGGGACTGGCAGCAACAATCTCCTGTGAATTTCAGGCTGTATCCCGAGCAGATGCCTTTGTTTCCTGGGAATTAGCACCTTTTCTTGATTTGTGAAATATGGTGACATATATAGTCTTTATCCTGTATTCCTGCTGCACAGCTTCTGAAGCCTGGGAAATATCTCAATGGGAGGAAGCTCTTTGCTATCCAAGGAGCCCCTGACAATGGTGGAGTTTGGCTTGATGCTAACAAGGTGACACAGGCCCTGGATAGCCTCAAGATGAGGCTGACCACTAGAGAGGCCAGGAGAGCAGCTGGTGCCCTGTCCATCCCATGGGGGGAGGTTGGGTAGGCTGGGCCTGGGGATCAGCCCAGCCCGTTAGGGGAGCACTGAGGACCCCACTAAGGGAACCAGCAGACGGCTGGTGCGTGGAGTGCCGTGGGATGGCCAAGAGGGCAGGGGTCCCTCGGTCCGTGAAGTTCTTGCGGTTCTGATCTGGCTGCTTACCAATACCCTTGCAGCACACCTTAAACAGACAGGCAAACCTAAGAGGGCGTTCCTGTGTGGTGACCTGCCCCTCCAAAGTAATCCAGGCCAACGGGGTGGGGTGGGGCTATGAGGACTTGCCCGGGGATGGTCTTGGGGACCGAGCCCTCAGCCTGTCAGTCTGTCTCAGCTAGATGGCAGCAGAAGAAACCGGAATCAGGAAAAGCCCAGCTGTGTCCACGGAAGCGTTTGGTGGGAAAGCAGAAGTGCTGGGCGAGCAGAGCTCTGCTCTTGGAGCAACAGGGCAGAGAGTGGAGAGCGTAATGTGACACACAGCTGGTCTGCGCGTGTGCATGTGTGCATGTGTGTGCACAGGGTGTGTGTGCATGTACAGGGTGTGTGTGCATGCATGTGTGCACAGGGTGTGTGAACACACATGGGCACGGGTGTGTGTGCATGCATGTGTGCATGTGTGCGTGTGCACAGGGTGTGTGTGCATGTGTGTGTGTGTACACATGTCCATGTGCACTGTGTATGCAGTGGTGGCTCTCCTGTCAGGTGGTCTACACTACTGAATGCACACCAGCTGTGCACAGGTATGTGTGTGTGTGCGTGTGCACACATCCATGTGCACTGTGTATGCAGTGGCGGCTCCCCTGTCAGGTGGTTTGCTCTACTGAATGCACGCCAGCAGTGCATAGGTGTGTGTGTGTGTGTGTGTGTGTGCGTGTGTGCACACGTCCATGTGCACCGTGTATGCAGTGGCGGCTCCCCTGTCAGGTGGTTTGCTCTACTGAATGCACGCCTGCTGTGCACAGGTGTGCGCATGTGTGCACACATCTGTGCACACCCGTGTATGCAGTGGCGGCTCCCCTGTCAGGTGGCCTGTGCTACTGAATGCACGCCAGCTGTGCACAGGTGTGTGTGTGTGCGTGTGCATGTGCACACGTCCGTGCACACCCGTGTGTGCAGTGGCGGCTCCCCTGTCAGGTGGCCTGTGCTACTGAATGCACGCCAGCTGTGCACAGGTGTGTGTGTGTGCGTGTGCATGTGCACACGTCCGTGCACACCCGTGTGTGCAGTGGTGGCTCCCCTGTCAGGTGGCCTGTGCTACTGAATGCACGCCAGCTGTGCCCAGGTGTGTGTGTGTGCGCGCGTGTGCACAAATCTGTGCACACCCGTGTGTGCAGTGGCGGCTCCCCTGTCAGGTGGCCTGTGCTACTGAATGCACGCCAGCTGTGCACAGGTGTGTGCATGTGTGTACACATGTCTGCGCACACCCGTGTGTCCAGTGGTGGCTCCCCTGTCAGGTGGCCTGTGCTACTGAATGCACGCCAGCTGTGCACAGGTGTGTGTGTGTGCGTGTGTGCACACGTCCGTGCACACCCGTGTGTGCAGTGGCGGCTCCCTTGTCAGGTGGCCTGTGCTACTGAATGCACGCCCTCTGAGGCGTCCTTGGCCTGTTGACAAGCCCATTGCAAACAGCCCTGATCTTTGAAAGTAAACTTTAGAACATCTCGTTAGCTGGATTTAAACAGACTTGACAGCCGTAAGCCTGACTGCCCCCCTTGGGGCCGGGCAGTGTGGATCAAGGCGGGGCCGCGGCTGGCGGCAGCTCGTGCCAGAGCCTGTGTGTTTGCCACGGGCCCTGCAGGGTGCTTTCCGGTGGGTGTTGGGGCCTCTGTCCTCAGGCTGTCCCCGCGCTAGGCTAGACAGCACACGGGTACCTTGGGGCCAGCTCACGGGAGCCCGGCCTCAGGACGGTTATCACACCCATCCACGCCCCGCCGTGGAAGAAGAGGGCTGTCACAGAAGCTCCTCCTGCACAGCACGAAGTGGACGCGGGTCTTCAGACACCAGATCTGCAGGTGCGAGAAGAGGGTGCTCCCAGGTTGGTTTGGATGGAGTTGACAATGGTGGCTGAGAAGCAGCTCATGCCAGCGGCCGACATGTCAGACGGTGGTCCCAGGTGATCACTGTGCTGGGCTCCCAGTCACACCACCAGTGGATCCACTTCGTGATGACAACAACAAACCAGAACCGGAGGTCACTAACACGAGGCGTGGCTGAGACCCTAGGCTGAGTCCTAGGCTGAGGTCTTAGGCCGAGTCCTTAGCTGAGTCCTAGGCTGAGGTCCTTGGCTGAGTCCTCGGCTGAGTCCTAGGTTGAGTCCTTGGCTGAGTCCTAGGCTGAGTCCTAGGCTGAGTCCTTGGCTGAGTCCTAGGCTGAGGTCCTAGGCTGAGTCCTAAGGCTGAGTCCTAGGCTAAGTCCTTGGCTGAGTCCTAGGCTGAGGTCCTTGGCTGAGTCCTAGGCTGAGTCCTAGGCTGAGTTCTTGGCAGAGTCCTAGGCTGAGTCCTTGGCTGAGTCCTAGGCTGAGGTCCTTGGCTGAGTCCTCGGATGAGTCCTAGGCTAAGGTCCTAGGCTAAGGTCCTAGGCTGAGGTCCTAGGCTGAGGTCCTTGACTGAGTCCTAGGCTGAGTCCTAGGCTGAGTCCTAGGCTGAGGTCCTAGGCTGAGTCCTCGGCTGAGTCCTAGGCTGAGGTCCTTGGCTGAGTCCTAGGTTGAGTTCCTAGGCTGAGTCCTAGGCTGAGTCCTAGGCTGAGGTCCTAGGCTGAGTTCTAGGCTGAGTCCTAGGCTGAGTCCTAGGCTAAGTCCTTGGCTGAGTCCTAGGTTGAGGTCCTTGGCTGAGTCCTAGGGTGAGTCCTAGGCTGAGTCCTTGGCAGAGTCCTAGGCTGAGTCCTTGCCTGAGTCCTAGGCTGAGGTCCTTGGCTGAGTCCTCGGATGAGTCCTAGGCTAAGGTCCTAGGCTAAGGTCCTAGGCTGAGGTCCTAGGCTGAGGTCCTTGACTGAGTCCTAGGCTGAGTCCTAGGCTGAGTCCTAGGCTGAGGTCCTAGGCTGAGTCCTCGGCTGAGTCCTAGGCTGAGGTCCTTGGCTGAGTCCTAGGTTGAGTTCCTAGGCTGAGTCCTAGGCTGAGTCCTAGGCTGAGGTCCTAGGCTGAGTCCTAGGCTGAGTCCTAGGCTGAGTCCTTGGCTGAGCCCTAGGCTGAGGTCCTTGGCTGAGTCCTAGGCTGAGTCCTAGGCTGAGGTCCTAGGCTGAGTCCTAGGCTGAGTCCTAGGCTGAGTCCTTGGCTGAGTCCTACGCTGAGTCCTTGGCAGAGTCCTAGGCTGAGTCCTAGGCTGAGTCCTAGGCTGAGTCCTTGGCTGAGTCCTAGGCTGAGGTCCTTGGCTGAGTCCTAGGCTGAGGTCCTCGGCTGAGTCCTAGGCTGAGTCCTTGGCTGAGGTCCTAGGCTGAGTCCTTGGCTGAGTCCTAGGCTGAGGTCCTTGGCTGAGTCCTAGGCTGAGTCCTAGGCTGAGGTCCTTGGCTGAGTCCTCGGCTGAGTCCTAGGCTAAGGTCCTAGGCTGAGGTCCTAGGCTGAGGTCCTTGACTGAGTCCTAGGCTGAGTCCTAGGCTGAGTCCTAGGCTGAGGTCCTAGGCTGAGTCCTAGGCTGAGTCCTAGGCTGAGGTCCTAGGCTGAGTCCTAGGTTGAGGTCCTAGGCTGAGTCCTAGGCTGAGTCCTAGGCTGAATTCCTAGGCTGAGTCCTAGGCTGAGGTCCTAGGCTGAGTCCTAGGCTGAGTCCCAGGCTGAGGTCCTTGGCTGAGGTCCTAGGCTAAGGTCCTTGGCTGAGGTCCTAGGCTGAGGTCCTCGGCTGAGTCCTAGGCTGAGTCCTAGGCTGAGGTCCTAGGCTGAGGTCCTTGGCTGAGGTCCTAGGCGGAGGTCCTCGGCTGAGTCCTAGGCTGAGTCCTAGGCTGAGGTCCTAGGCTGAGGTCCTAGGCTGAGTCCTAGGCTGAGGTCCTAGGCTGAGGTCCTCGGCTGAGTCCTAGGCTGAGTCCTAGGCTGAGGTCCTAGGCTGAGTCCTAGGCTGAGTCCTAGGCTGAGTCCTAGGCTGAGGTCCTAGGCTGAGTCCTTGGCTGAGTCCTAGGCTGAGGTCCTTGGCTGAGTCCTAGGCTGAGGTCCTTGGCTGAGTCCTAGCCTGAGGTCCTAGGCTGAGTCCTGGGCTGAGTCCTAGGCTGAGTTCCTAGGCTGAGTCCTAGGCTGAGGTCCTTGGCTGAGTTCTAGGCTGAGTCCTAGGCTGAGTCCTAGGCTGAGGTCCTAGGCTGAGTCCTCGGCTGAGTCCTAGGCTGAGGTCCTAGGCTGAGGTCCTTGGCTGAGGTCCTAGGCTGAGTCCTAGGCTGAGGTCCTAGGCTGAGTCCTGGGCTGAGTCCTAGGCTGAGTCCTAGGCTGAGGTCCTAGGCTGAGTCCTTGGCTGAGTCCTAGGCTGAGGTCCTTGGCTGAGTCCTAGGCTGAGGTCCTTGGCTGAGTCCTAGCCTGAGGTCCTAGGCTGAGTCCTGGGCTGAGTCCTAGGCTGAGTTCCTAGGCTGAGTCCTAGGCTGAGGTCCTTGGCTGAGTTCTAGGCTGAGTCCTAGGCTGAGTCCTAGGCTGAGGTCCCAGGCTGAGTCCTCGGCTGAGTCCTAGGCTGAGGTCCTAGGCTGAGTCCTAGGCTGAGGTCCTAGGCTGAGGTCCTTGGCTGAGGTCCTAGGCTGAGTTCCTAGGCTGAGTCCTAGGCTGAGGTCCTTGGCTGAGTTCTAGGCTGAGTCCTAGGCTGAGTCCTAGGCTGAGGTCCCAGGCTGAGTCCTCGGCTGAGTCCTAGGCTGAGGTCCTAGGCTGAGTCCTAGGCTGAGGTCCTAGGCTGAGGTCCTTGGCTGAGGTCCTAGGCTGAGTCCTAGGCTGAGGTCCTAGGCTGAGTCCTGGGCTGAGTCCTAGACTGAGTCCTAGGCTGAGTCCTAGGCTGAGTCCTGGGCTGAGGTCCTAGGCTGAGGTCCTAGGCTGAGTCCTAGGCTGAGTCCTAGGCTGAGGTCCTAGGCTGAGGTCCTAGGCTGAGTCCTGGGCTGAGTCCTAGGCTGAGTCCTAGGCTGAGTCCTAGGCTGAGTCCTGGGCTGTCCCAAGGAGCCCGCATGTGGGCCTGCAGTAGTCTCCCCCCCCCCCCCCGCAGGACCAGGGTGGTTCCCAGAGGTCACTGCCTCTCTCACAAAGAAGCAGCTCCCCACGGGCCTGGTTTAAGTGGGCTGATGAAGTTCTGACAGGCTCTTCCGCTCCTTCCTCCTCGGGTCTCCTTCCTGTCACAGATCTCTAGGAACCAGAACCCCCGGAGTCTGGGTATGGCGGGGGAAGGGAGGGGTGCTGGTCTGGGCCCTTCTGGGTTCTTCTCATGCAAGGCTCAGGCACTTCCTTCCTCTCTCCAAAGGGTCTGTCTTCCCCACACGCAGCTTCGTCCACAGAGCCTCCAGCGGTGGCCTGCGCTGTGCCAGCGCTCTCCTCCACCTCTGTGTGTCCACCCCAAGCTCTCGTCCTCTGCTGGGTCGGCTCTGCGTGCTTCTGCCCCCGCCCACTGTGGTGCCTGTCTCCAGGTGCAGGCTGCAGCCATGTTACCGGATGCTGTGCCTGAGTCTGCACCAGGTGGGAGCCGCCACGTGCCGGCGGGGGAGGGGGGCCGTGTAGAGCAGGCTGAGGGACACCATGGGGGTGTTCTGACACCCGTCCCACCCAGACCAAGGCCCACAAGACAGGCCTGGGCTGGGACCATTGAACCCAAGAAATGCCAGCAGTCCTGGACAGCTGCCACTGCTGCAGGAAGCTGAGGCTCGGGGGTGGACGCTGGGGCCAGGCCAGGTATGGCCACTGTTGCTGCTTTGGGTGGGGATGTGACATGTGACAGGTAGTTTACATAGCATTGACAAGGGGCTGACCAGGAATACGTGACCTGAAGATTGATAAATCTCACAGTGTCCTGAGACTGAAGCCCCTGCTCCCACAGGGCCATGGACAGCCCCCTCCACCTCCACCCTGCAGTCCAGGCTGGCCCTCCCAGAGGAGGGTCTGGGCTGCTGCTAGAGGGAGGGGTGGGGTGGGGAGAAGGGGGGAAGGGAAGGCTGGGGAGGGGTGGGAAGAGGGAAGGGTGGGGTGGAGAGGGGGGCTCGGGCTCCTGGTGCAAAGCTATCAGTCAGGAGGAGCTTGATGAGGAGCTCGGTGAGCGCAGAGGAGGAGACATTGGCTGCATGACCTAGCCAAGGAGGCCCAATGCCCACCGGCCTCCGCAGTCCAACCCCATCTCCTGGACGTGACCCTGTGTCTGCAGCATCCCAGCATGGGACCTCTTGAGGGCCCCAGTGCCCCCCCAACCCGGCTGCCCAGGTTTCTGAACTTGCTGGCGTGTGCATCAGCCTGGTTCTATGTGGTGACACTGAGTCTGAGTGCTCTGGCTCCTCCCTGCTTCTAACCCGTGTGCCCAGTGCAGACAGTACCTTCTGCTACACACAGCCATGTTTATCCTTCTACACACTCCTGTGTGCACACGCACCATCCTCACACCATCACCAGCACAGCACAAACTCCTGTGCACACTCCTGCCACACGCTGACACCACACTAGCTGCCCACACGCATGCTCACAAAGGTAGGAAGGGGACCCACACATCTGCAGGCAGGGCCCCATGTGTTCCGTGGTTCAGTGTCACGTGCTCATGGACACAGCTACACTGGAAATCCTCACGCTCAGCAGCAGGGCACGCTGGGGAGTTGCACAGTCCTGCCCCCATGTGGATGTGGGAGGAGAAAACAGCATTGAAACAAGCTTTCATGTTTAATGCAGAATTTTTCTGGCGGTGAGGCACTTCTTGACTCTGCCCAGGGCAGCAGGCGCTGAGGGCCAGGGCCTGGGGCTCAGGGGCCCAGCCCTACCCTGCCCTCTTTCCCCATTAAGGATGAGAAACACGTTTGTGATTGAACAGCCACACCAGGGCCAGTAATGAAAAACACTGTATTTTGTCTGGACAGTCTGCATCTACAGTGTGTACGCAGCTTAACATGGATTCTGTGCACATCAGCTACGGAAGCAGGTGAGAGGCTGGGGGCACAGGTGCTGGTTGCCCGATGCTCCTCTGCTGCACATCTGCTGACCCGAGGGACATGGGGATCCTGTGCTAGGTGCAGCTCACACACTTGTGTCAGGGCTGCCAGGCTCCTTACTCAGATACTGAGTGTCACCTAGCACAGCGCCTCCTTCGGCAGAGTGCTGGACTCACCCACCCCCTTCCCCCAGGCCCTTGGGGCTCACCCACCCCATTCCCCTGGACCCTTGGAGATCACCTGCACCCTTCCCCTGGGCCCTCGGGGGTCACCTGCCCCCTTCCCCTGGGCCCTTGGGGCTCGTCTGCCCCCTTCACCTGGGCCCTTGGGGCTCACCTGCACTTTCCTCAAGTTCCTTGGGGCTCTTCTGTGCTCCCTTCCCCTGGTCTCTTGGGGCTCACCTGCCCCCTTTCTCAAGTCCCTTGGGGCTCACCTGCCCCCTTCCCCTGGGTTCTCGGGGCTCACCTGCACCTTTCCTCAAGTCCCTCAGGGTTCACCTACACCCCTTCCCCCAGGTCCTTGGGGCTCACCCACCCCTTCCCCCGGGCCCTCAGAGCTCACCTACACCCCTTCCCCCAGGCCCTCGGGGCTCACCTACACCCCTTCCCCCGGGCCCTCAGGGCTCACCTATACCCTTCCTCAAGTCCCTCGGGGCTCGCCTTCCCCCTTCCCCTGGGCCCTTGGAGCTCACCTGCCCCCTTCTTCTGGGCCCTTGGGGCTCACCTACACCCCTTCTTCTGGGCTCTTGGGGCTAACCTGCACCCTTTTCCTTGGCCCTTCGGGCTCACCTGCTCCCTTCCCCCGGGCCCTCGGAGCTCACCTACACCCCTTCCCCCAGGTCCTTGGGGCTCACCCACCCCTTCCCCCGGGCCCTCAGAGCTCACCTACACCCCTTCCCCCAGGCCCTCGGGGCTCACCTACACCCCTTCCCCCAGGCCCTCGGGGCTCAACCTATACCCTTCCTCAAGTCCCTCGGGGCTCGCCTTCCCCCTTCCCCTGGGCCCTTGGAGCTCACCTGCCCCCTTCTTCTGGGCCCTTGGGGCTCACCTACACCCCTTCTTCTGGGCTCTTGGGGCTAACCTGCACCCTTTTCCTTGGCCCTTGGGGCTCACCTGCTCCCTTCCCCCGGGCCCTCGGAGCTCACCTACACCCCTTCCCCCGGGCCCTCAGGGCTCACCTACACCCCTTTCCCCGGGCCCTCGGGGCTTGCCTGCCCCTTTCCCCCAGGCCTTTGGGGCTCACCTGCTCCCTTCCCCTGGGCCCTTGGAGCTCACCTACAGCCCTTCCCCCAGGCCCTTGGGGCTCGCCTGCCCCCTTCCCCCAGGCCCTTGGGGCTCACCTGCTCCCTTCCCCTGGGCCCTCGGAGCTCACCTACACCCCTTCCCCCGGGCCCACAGGGCTCGCCTGCCCCCTCCCCCAGGCCCTTGGGGCTCACCTGCTCCCTTCCCCTGGGCCCTCGGGGCTCACCTACACCCTTCCTCAAGTCCCTTGGGGCTCACCTGCCTCCTTTCCCTGAGTCCTCAGAGCTCACCTGCCTCCTTCCTCAAGTTCTTCTGGGCTCACCCACTCCCTTTCCCTGGGCCCTCGGGACTCACTCACCCCCTTCCCAAGGCGCAGAGTGGGGGGCCCTGCTCCTGGGAGCTTCCTGTCCAGGGGGCAGAGCACGATGCTGGGTCACAGGGACACTGGCACTCAGGTCTGCAATGGAAACCCCAGTGCTCATGTGGCTAGAAAACACACTAATTCTGTGTATGTACATGTGCATGTGTGTGCATGTGAGCATTGTATTCTATGTGCACACGGGTGGCAGTGTGCAGACACATGCCTGTATGTGTTTTGTAGTACCTGTGTGCATGTGTGTATGTGTGTATGTGAGCCTTGTATCGTGTGCGCACACAGTTGGCAGTGTGCAGACACATGCATGCATGTGTGTGTGTTTTGTAGTATGTGCAGGTGTTTCTATACACGCTCACATGTGGTGTATGGATGTGAAGAGGCAGGTACGTGCATTGTGTGAACACACATGTGTGCCATGAGCACATGCACACAGACATGTGTGCACACACATGAATGGGTTCAATCATGTGGTGTGTGCATATGTGCTCGTGTAAATGTGTGTGCCAGCATATTGCAGACCGGGATGAGGCAGACAGGAGAGGGCAGACTCGGTCCCCGGGGTGTCCCCTGAATGCGGCCCTCTGCCCTTCCAGGGCTCAGACTGGCCTGCATCGTGGTTGACATCTGTCCTTGACATTGGGGTTTTTCTCAGAAATGCACAAAAGGAAAGACATTTTGTTTTGGAGACCACCAGACCCCACAAGCCCCTCTTCTTGGGAATGAGCACAGAATTGCGATGCTCACATTGGAGAGGAGCTGGTCCTCACAGCGGATGGCTTTGGAAGTCAAGTGCTCGGGCATTTCCAACGGCATGGGTCCAGGAGCCTGGCGGGGGAGGAGTGACAGGAGGGCAGCAGAGAGGCTGTGGAATCTCCCAGAGAAAACTAAACCCACGCCGGGGCGGGACACAGCGGACGAGACCCACTGAGAGCACCTGGGTTGTCCCCGCTGTTCTGGCAGGACAGGGCCCTGGTGGGCATGGAGGGCTGCGTGCGGGTGCCAGGCTGCCCAGGAATGGATGTACGGCATGGCCACGTTCCGCTTTGGGACCGGTGGCAGCTGGCCTGACCAGAGTGTGTTCCTGCTGGGGTCTCCCGCACAGAGTTGCAGCCGAGGGCGGCTTTGGCATCCCCTATGCTGGCTTCGTGCGGTAGACAGGCCCTCTGTGCTGAAGCCCTCCCAGGGACTGGTGGCACCCGGAGGAGGGTCACATTCCTGCCCCAACTACACAGTTGTTTCGTTTTTCCAGGGCCCTGTTCGGATGTTGCCTGTGCTGTCAGTGCCGAACGGCAGGCCTTCCTGGATGCCACCCCGGAGGAGCCCGTCGGGGCTGGGGCCGCTGAAGGACAGGGACGGTGTCCTGCGGAGCATCTCTAGATGGGCCGGGCCTGGAGGCAGCCGTGGGGGGCACCCGTAGAGCCCCGGGCTGGCCTCGCCACCCTCAGGCTGGCTGACCAGGGGGAAGGGGCCGGCCTGGGCACAGCAGGCCAGCGTGTGCACCCCCGCAGGGCCCTCCAGGGAGCTGGGGGGGCTGTCTGTGTGGGAGCTGGGGGCGCTGCCGTCCAGGCTGGAGGGGATGTGGTAGGCGTAGCTCTGGTGAGCGGCAGCCTGGTGTCGGCTGAAGTAGTGGGGCTTAGTTCTGCCCTCGAGGCATCTGTGTGGGAGCGGGGTGTGCGGGAAGCCGTCTCCCTCTGCCATGCACACGTGGGCCTCCTCCTCCATCAGCTGCTCGCAGTGCATCTTGGCGCAGCAGGGGGTGGCCGGTGGCAGGCAGCCGACGTGGCCCTGAGCAATCTGAAGGTTGGTCATCTTGCAGTGGCCGGAGGGCAGGTGGCCGAAGCCCCTGGGCTGGCCGGCACAGGGGGAGTCTGGCAGGCGGGCGGCGTGCCCCAGCGCATCCCCGTTGGCGTCCAGGGCGGGGTGGGCGCCGGGCGTGGAGGTGGCGGCATCCCCCCGGGAGGGGCAGCAGGACCACCAGCACTGCCACACGTCCTCCCGCTTGGCGCAGTGGTGGATGAGCACGAAGAGCCCCAGCGTCACGCAGAAGGCCCCGTACAGACAGCTGAAGACCATGTCCAGGAAGGGGCCTTGCGACACGGCCAAGGCCCCGAAGGTCCATGTGGCTGAGAACAGGAAGAGCGTGCAGGCGGCGGCCCTCAGCTGGGCCTGGAAGGAGTGCTCGTTCTGCAGTGGGGAGGCAGCCGGCCCGTCGCAGCCAGGGGGCGTGCAGGGCCGTGGCCCCGGGCAGCGGCTGCCCTCAGGCCCCGCCAGCCGCCGCCGCTCCTCCGGGTGCTCGTGCAGCTCGTACCTGCGCTCGGGGTGGCGCCGCAGCTGGATATAGGTGCCCAGGAAGTACACGCAGGTGACCAGTGTGATGAAGGCCGCTGGCCCATAGAAGGCCCCCAGGCTGGGCTCCCAGGCCATCCAGCAGCTGCGGGAAGGGCAGGTCAGGGGCCCGGACCGGGCCGGGCCCCTCCCCAGCCCTGCAGGACCGAGGGGGCTCCAGAGTGGTGTGGAAATAGCAAGGGGAGAAGAAACTGCACCGAAGCAGGTCAGGAATGAGATGCAGATCCAGCCGGCGGGGCAGAGGTACAGTGCAGGGCAGAGGCACAGTGCGGGGCAGAGGCAGTGCGGGGCAGAGGCAGTGCGAGGCAGAGGTGCTGCAGGGCAGAGGCAGTGCGGGGCAGAGGCAGTGTGGGGCAGAGGCACAGTGCAGGGCAGAGGCAGTGTGGGGCAGAGGCAGTGGGTGGCAGAGGTGCAGTGCGGGGCAGAGGCGCAGTGAGGGGTAGAGGCAGTGTGGGGCAGAAGCACAGTGTGGGGCAGAGGCGCTGCGGGGCAGAGGCACAGTGCAGGGCAGAGGCGCAGTGTGGGGCAGAGGCAGTGCGGGGCAGAGGCGCAGTGAGGGGCAGAGGCGCTGCATGGCAGAGGCGCAGTGAGGGGCAGAGGCGCAGTGCGGGGCAGAGGTGCAGTGAGGGGCAGAGGCGCAGTGTGGGGCAGAGGCGCTGCATGGCAGAGGCATTGTGGGGCAGAGGTGCAGTGCTGGGCAGAGCTATAGTGCGGGGCAGAGGCACAGTGCGGGTCAGAGGCAGTTCGGGCCAGAGGCAGTGCGGGGCAGAGGCAGTGCTGGGCAGAGCTATAGTGCGGGGCAGAGGCACAGTGCGGGTCAGAGGCAGTTCGGGCCAGAGGCAGTGCGGGGCAGAGGCACAGTGCGGGGCAGAGGCACAGTGCGGGGCAGAGGCACAGTGCGGGGCAGAGGCAGTGGGGGGCAGAGGTGCAGTGTGGGGCAGAGGCACAGTGCGGGGCAGAGGCAGTGCGGGGCAGAGGCACAGTGCGGGGCAGAGGCAGTGCAGGGCAGAGGCAGTGTGGGGCAGAGGCACTGCAGGGCAGAGGCACAGTGCTGTGCAGAGACAGTGCGAGGCAGAGGTGCAGTGCGGGGTAGAGGCAGTGCGGGGTAGAGGCAGTGAGGGGCAGAGACAGTGCAGGGCAGAGACACAGTGCAGGGCAGAGGCACTGTGGGGCAGAGGCAGTGCGGGGCAGAGGCGCAGTGCGGGGCAGAGGTAGTGCGGGGCAGAGGCGCAGTGCAGGGCAGAGGCAGTGGGGGGCAGAGGCAGTGCGGGGCAGAGGCACAGTGCAGGGCAGAGACAGTGGGGGGCAGAGGCAGTGGGGGGCAGAGGCAGTGCGGGGCAGAGGCACTGTGGGGCAGAGGCAGTGTGGGGCAGAGGCGCAGTGCGGGGTAGAGGTGCAGTGCGGGTCAGAGGTGCAGTGCGGGTCAGAGGCAGTGCGGGTCAGAGGCACTGCGGGGCAGAGGTGCAGTGCGGGGCAGAGGCACAGTGCGGGGCAGAGGCACAGTGCGGGGCAGAGGCACAGTGCGGGGCAGAGGTGCAGTGCGGGGCAGTGGCACAGTGCGGGGCAGAGCTACAGTGTGGGTCAGAGGCAGTTCAGGCCAGAGGCAGTGCGGGGCAGAGGCAGTGTGGGGCAGAGGCACAGTGAGGGGCAGAGGCACAGTGCGGGGTAGAGACAGTGCGGGGCAGAGGTGCAGTGTGGGGCAGAGGCTGTGTGGGGCAGAGGCAGTGTGGGGCAGAGGTGCAGTGCGGGGCAGAGGCAGTGCGGGGCAGAGGCGCAGTGCAGAGCAGAGGCAGTGCGGGGCAGAGGCACTGTGGGGCAGAGGCAGTGCGGGGCAGAGGCAGTGGGGGGCAGAGGCAGTGCGGGGCAGAGGCGCAGTGCAGGGCAGAGGCAGTGGGGGGCAGAGGCAGTGCGGGGCAGAGGCACTGTGGGGCAGAGGCAGTGTGGGGCAGAGGCGCAGTGCGGGGTAGAGGTGCAGTGCGGGGCAGAGGTGCAGTGCGGGGCAGAGGCACAGTGCGGGGCAGAGGTGCAGTGCGGGGCAGTGGCACAGTGCGGGGCAGAGCTACAGTGTGGGTCAGAGGCAGTGTGGGCCAGAGGCAGTGCGGGGCAGAGGCACAGTGAGGGGCAGAGGCGCAGTGCGGGGTAGAGGCAGTGCGGGGCAGAGGCAGTGCGGGGTAGAGGCAGTGCGGGGCAGAGGCACAGTGCGGGGTAGAGGCAGTGCAAGGCAGAGGTGCAGTGTGGGGCAGAGGCTGTGTGGGGCAGAGGCAGTGTGGGGCAGAGGTGCAGTGCGGGGCAGAGGCAGTGCGGGGCAGAGGCGCAGTGCAGAGCAGAGGCAGTGTGGGGCAGAGGCACTGTGGGGCAGAGGCAGTGCGGGGCAGAGGCAGTGCGGGGCAGAGGCAGTGCGGGGTAGAGGCGCAGTGCGGGGCAGAGGCAGTGCGAGGCAGAGGCGCAGTGCGGGGCAGAGGCACAGTGCGGGGCAGAGGCAGTGCGAGGCAGAGGCGCAGTGCGGGGCAGAGGCACAGTGCGGGGCAGAGGCAGTGCGAGGCAGAGGCGCAGTGTGGGGCAGAGGCAGTGCGAGGCAGAGGTGCAGTGCGGGGCAGAGGCGCAGTGCAGGGCAGAGGGAGTACGGGGCAGAGGCGCAGTGCGGGGCAGAGGCAGTGCGAGGCAGAGGTGCAGTGCGGGGCAGAGGCAGTGTGGGGCAGAGGCACAGTGCAGGGTAGAGGCAGTGTGGGGCAGAGGTGCAGTGCAGGGCAGAGGTGCAGTGTGGGGCAGAGGTGCAGTGCGGGGAAGAGGTGCTGTGGGGCAGAGGCAGTGCGGGGCAGAGGTGCTCTGTGGGTCAGGTTGGGGACTCCTGGGCAGGGAAGGGGGCAGAGGTGCTCGGTGGGTCTGGTGGGGGTCCTGGGCAGGGAAGGGGGTAGAGGCACTGCGGGGGTCGGATGGGGGGTCCTGGGCAGGGATGGGGGCACAGGTGCTCTGTGGGTCAAGTGGTGGTCCTGGGCAGAGCAGGGATCAGAGGTGCTCTGTGAGTCAGGTGGAGGGTCTTGGTCAGGGAAGGGGCAGAGGTCGTGGGGAGGTGTGGAAAGGGCACAGGAAGCACTGGGGTTCTGGGGGAGAAGAGGGTGTCACCAGAGCTCTGTCACCTTTAGGGGTGAGGCTGGGCTGTCACCAATCCCCATAGCATCTAGATCTGTATGTGCTGCTGAATTCTCACCTGCACCCAGGCCCTTCCTAGCTAAGGAAGTCATGCCTTGGGTGTCCATATGGAGCCTGTGGGAGGAGGGATCTATAGGCGGAGAGGCGAGTGGGGGCATGTAGGAGGAGGGTGTGTGTGGGAAGAGGGGGCCTGTGGGAGGAGGGTGTGTGTGGGAGGAGGAGGGTGTGTGTGGGAGGAGGAGGGTGTATGTGGGAGGAGGAGGGTGTGTGTGGGAGGAGGGGGTGTGTGGGAGGAGGAGGGTGTGTGTGGGAGGAGGGGGTGTGTGGGAGGAGGAGGGGGTGTGTGGGAGGAGGGGGTGTGTGGGAGGAGGAGGGTGTGTGGGAGGAGGAGGGTGTGTGTGGGAGGAGGAGGGTGTGTGTGGGAGGAGGGGGTGTGTGGGAGGAGGGGGTGTGTGTGGGAGGAGGAGGGTGTTTGGGAGGAGGAGGGTGTGTGGGAGGAGGGTGTGTGTGGGAG
Source organism: Dipodomys spectabilis (assembly GCF_019054845.1). Lineage (NCBI taxonomy): Eukaryota > Metazoa > Chordata > Mammalia > Rodentia > Heteromyidae > Dipodomys > Dipodomys spectabilis. Next base: position 145,313 of record NW_024870990.1, on the reverse strand, counting down.
GAGGAGGGTGTGTGTGGGAGGAGGGTGTGTGTGGGAGGAGGAGGAGGGTGTGGGAGGAGGGGGTGTTTGGGAGGAGGAGGGTGTGTGGGAGGAGGGGGTGTGTGGGAGGAGGAGGGGGTGTGTGGGAGGAGGGTGTGTGGGAGGAGGGTGTGTGTGGGAGGAGGAGGGTGTGTGTGGGAGGAGGAGGGTGTGTGTGGGAGGAGGAGGGTGTGTGGGAGGAGGAGGGGGTGTGTGGGAGGAGGGTGTGTGGGAGGAGGAGGGTGTGTGGGAGGAGGAGGGGGTGTGTGGGAGGAGGAGGGGTGTGGGAGGAGGAGGGGGTGTGTGGGAGGAGGGGGTGTGTGGGAGGAGGGGGTGTGTGGGAGGAGGGTGTGTGGGAGGAGGGGGTGTGTGGGAGGAGGAGGGGGTGTGTGGGAGGAGGGGGTGTGTGGGAGGAGGGGGTGTGTGTGGGAGGAGGAGGGTGTTTGGGAGGAGGAGGGTGTGTGGGAGGAGGGTGTGTGTGGGAGGAGGAGGGTGTGTGTGGGAGGAGGGTGTGTGTGGGAGGAGGAGGAGGGTGTGTGGGAGGAGGGGGTGTTTGGGAGGAGGAGGGGGTGTGTGGGAGGAGGGTGTGTGGGAGGAGGGTGTGTGTGGGAGGAGGAGGGTGTGTGTGGGAGGAGGAGGGTGTGTGTGGGAGGAGGAGGGTGTGTGGGAGGAGGAGGGGGTGTGTGGGAGGAGGGTGTGTGGGAGGAGGAGGGTGTGTGGGAGGAGGAGGGGGTGTGTGGGAGGAGGAGGGGTGTGGGAGGAGGAGGGGGTGTGTGGGAGGAGGGGGTGTGTGGGAGGAGGGTGTGTGGGAGGAGGGGGTGTGTGGGAGGAGGAGGGGGTGTGTGGGAGGAGGGGGTGTGTGGGAGGAGGGGGTGTGTGGGAGGAGGGTGTGTGGGAGGAGGGGATGTGTGGGAGGAGGGGGTGTGTGGGAGGAGGGGGTGTGTGGGAGGAGGGTGTGTGGGAGGAGGGTGTGTGTGGGAGGAGGGTGTGTGGGAGGAGGGGGTGTGTGGGAGGAGGAGGGGGTGTGTGGGAGGAGGAGGGGGTGTGTGGGAGGAGGGTGTGTGGGAGGAGGAGGGTATGTGGGAGGAGGAGGGGGTGTGTGGGAGGAGGGGGTGTGTGGGAGGAGGGTGTGTGGGAGGAGGGGGTGTGTGGGAGGAGGGGGTGTGGGAGGAGGGGGTGTGTAGGAGGAGGGTGTGTGGGAGGAGGGGGTGTGTGGGAGGAGGGTGTGTGGGAGGAGGGGGTGTGTGGGAGGAGGAGGGGGTGTGTGGGAGGAGGGAGTGTGTGGGAGGAGGAGGGTGTGTGGGAGGAGGGGGTGTGTGGGAGGAGGGGGTGTGTGGGAGGAGGAGGGTGTGTTTGAGGAGGGAGTGTGTGGGAGGAGGGGGTGTGTGGGAGGAGGGGGTGTGTGGGAGGAGGGGGTGTGTGGGAGGAGGAGGGGGTGTGTGGGAGGAGGGTGTGTGGGAGGAGGAGGGGGTGTGTGGGAGGAGGAGGGTGTGTTTGAGGAGGGAGTGTGTGGGAGGAGGGGGTGTGTGGGAGGAGGGGGTGTGTGGGAGGAGGGGGTGTGTGGGAGGAGGAGGGAGTGTGGGAGGAGGGGGTGTGTGGGAGGAGGAGGGGGTGTGTGGGAGGAGGAGGGTGTGTGTGGGAGGAGGGTACCTGTCAGGGGAGGGGGCTATGCACACTCAGAGGAAGGGGGGTAGGGGGCAGGGGGGTTGTGGAGGCACAGGTCAGAGCCCTGGCCCAGGGCTGGTGTCTGTCTGTCTTCCCAGGGCTGGTGTCTGTCTGTCTCGGGGACCCCCTCGCTGCGGGTGCCTTGGCTGGACGCAGGGCGGTGTGGAGTGATGCTCGCCCCTGAGCTGTGTCGTCCTGTCTCCCCCCATCTGAGCATGGCGTCCATGCGCTCCCCCCCAACATGGAACCAGCACTTACTAGGCAGCGTCCTCGTCACCTGTTCCAGTCCCATAATTGCTGATGTTGGTGGCAGCAGTGACCCCACAGATGATGAAAGGAACCCCTCCGCTGATGAGGTAGAACCTGCCGGAAGACAGAGGGGCTGAGGCCTCAAAGTGGGCACCATTTTCCCTTTGGGGTGCCAAGGAGAGGTGGCTGGGTGCTGGGCCTGGCTAGCCTGGGGGCTGCAGACACCGGGGCGCACAGTGAACCCGACCTCACGGGACCTGGGGCGCAGTGAACCTGACTTCATGGAACTTGGGGTGGGGTGGGGACAGGCACCAAGAGGCAGAGCCTGCTGTACCCGGGCCGTGGAGGAGACCATGACCAGCAGGTGCTGAGTGCTTGAGCTCAGGTCTGGGGTCTTTGGCTGGAGCCCTCTGGACTTGTCCTCAGCCAGAGCGCAGGCCACACCCCAGCCCTTTGTCTCTGCATCAGCCAGTGGTCCCATGACCAAGTGGGCAGTTTTACAGCCCTACCGGGCTTTAGAAGGGCTCAGGCCCACCCAGCCCCCTGGAGCTGCCAGAGAGATGCTCACGTTTGAGCCTTGTCCTGCCCACGCTAGCAGGAGTTGGCTGTGGCCTGGGCTGACCTCCCCTCCCCAAGGCCTCCACTGCAGCTCCACAGAGGAGGATCAATCCAGCCCGCTAATCTGGTGTTGTGTGTCCTCACTGCTCTCCCGAGACATGGTGGCCTCTTGTAGGGACCACCAAGGGACCAGCTCCAAGTGGGGCCTGCAGAAAGGGGCCAGTGTCCTGCCTATCTCAGATAACCGCAGGGAGCAGCCTGGCACCATGGCCCCACAGTCAGTCGCGGGCCCCCTTTCCGGGGGTGGGACTGGGAGGGCTGCTAAGCAATCTTGGCCTCTCAGAGTTCTGTCTCCAAAGAACAACGTGCATGGGGCGTGGCGCACAGTGACAGTCCCAGGACAGAGTGTGTGTGACCACAGTGACAGTCCCAGGACCACGTGTGTGTGACCACAGTGACAGTCCCAGGACTGCGTGTGTGTGACCACAGTGACAGTACCAGGCAGTCTAGCTTGACCCAATACTGGCAGATCAACAGGTTTTGGGGCAGAGAAAAGAGGTCTCCATACCACCCTCTGCATTTGTCATAGCCAGTTCTGAAATCATAGTTGAGGATTTTAAGGCCCTCTTCCTAGCAAGTGTGGGTCCAGAGCTCAGTAAAGGGGATGTGAATAAGAGTATTAGTTGACCGACTTAATTGCTCCTTCTGACATATCATACCAACAGTGGTCTGGCCTCCTTCCCTCCAGGCATGTGAACTCTTCACAGGACAGAGGTAGAGGATGCCTCCAAGTGAGCCTCTAAAAATCCCAAGGATTGGAAACCACAGACAGGGCTCCTCTAGCCACAATTAAATGAGGAATTAATAGCAATAAGATCATTAGGAAAGCCCTAAATCTTTACAGACTTAAAACATACTTGTAAACAATTCATGGGCCAAAGAAGAAGCCACAAAAATTTTAGGAAGCCTTTTAGACAGAATAATAAGGAACATTCCACTTGCCCAAACTTCTTGTATGCAGGTGAAGCACAATTTAGAGGGACATTCACAGAGTTAAATGCTTATACTAGAAAAAAGAAAGATCTAAAATTTAATAACTAAAGATTTCACCTTAATGATGTAGACAAACAGAAGATCAAAGTAGACTCAAATAGATGGAAATGATGAAGAGCAGAAAAAAATAATGAAAAGTCGCCTCCCTGAAAAAAGCCAACAAATTATGCATTAAGGGTTAAAAAGGAGGCTGTATCATGGACACTAGAAGAAGTGTATGTGTACATAAGAAATAATCACATGGATGAGCTCCTAGGGAAAAAGGACAGATTAGAAAAGTTTAAAGCAAGGACAAATAGAATTACTTACCACTAGTAAAAATGTCAGTTTCAGCAACTGAACATGAGTAGCTCGTGGGCAGCATACCACATTTGAGATGATGTTAGCCTCACATCAGCGTTCAGATGGTGATGGACAGGGCCCTTCACTTGCCAGATCCAGGCACTGAGGTGTGGGTGGGGAGCCAATCAAAGCCAGACCCAGGCAAGGAGGCTGTGGGTGGGGAGCCAATCAAAGGCAGACCCAGGCAAGGAGGCTGTGGGTGGGGAGCCAGTCAAAGGCAGACCCAGGCACTGAGGAAAAAGTGACCTTCTCCAATGGACAACATTAAAATCTCTAGCAATAATAATTATACCCGGGCAAATGGAAGCTACAGCATGACCAAATAAAACTGGGAGCCAGTTTTTTAATCATAGAGGTCATCTACGCAGTTCAGAATGAAACGGTGATCACTAATGGATGATGGAAAAAATCTGGGAAAATGAACACATGTTCACCACAAAAACACAGCCAAGTAGGCACAGAAGGCAGTGCCCTCAGTTTCTAGAGGAGCCTACAAGAGGTTCTGCCACATAGCCGATGAAGAACATGTCTCCATGTGGGGGTGACACAGGGGTGCAGGAAAGACACAGGTCTGCAGGACAGCACCAGACCGAGACGTGTTTTGGAACGAGGCCATGCATAAACATCATCTGATGTGGATGTGGTATCAGGAGGCCACCGGACAGCAACTCAAGTATCATTACAAGGACATAAAAGCACAGTCGGAACCACAGGCCCAGCCAAGTTGCTTTCTGTGAAAGCTGAGAAATTCATTCTGAAATTGGTATGGGAGTATCAAGGACGTATCTTACCAAGACACTATGTCGTGGGGAAAGGACAATAATTGACAAAAGCAGGCAAAGACACAGAGCCACACAGGAGTGCCCCAGGTTAGACCCACAGCCACATAGGAGGAGAGAAGTCCAGGTTAGACCCACAGCCACATAGGAGGAGAGAGGTCCAGGTTAGACCCACAGCCACATAGGAGGAGAGAGGTCCAGGTTAGACCCACAGCCACATAGGAGGAGAGAGGTCCAGGTTAGACCCACAGCCACATAGGAGGAGAGAGGTCCAGGTTAGACCCACAGCCACATAGGAGGAGAGAGGTCCAGGTTAGACCCACAGCCACATAGGAGGAGAGAGGTCCAGGTTAGACCCACAGCCACATAGGAGGAGAGAGGTCCAGGTTAGACCCCCACACAGGAGAGGTCCAGATTAGACCTACACACACACAGGAGAGGTGTTAGACCTACAGAAACACAGGAGAGGTTCAGATTAGACACCCCTCCCCCCCCACACAGGAGAGGTCCAGGTTAGACCTACAGAAACACATGAGAGGTCCAGGTTAGACCTACAGACACAGGAGAGGAGAGATCCAGATTAGACCCACAGACAGGAGAGAAGTCCAGGTTAGACCCCCACACACAGGAGAGGAGAGATCCAGGTTACACCTACAGACACAGGAGAGATCCAGATTAGACCCACAGACACAGGAGAGATCCAGGTTAGACTCCCCCCCCCCCACAGGAGAGATCCAGGTTAGACACCCCCCCCCCCCACACACACACAGGAGAGATCCAGGTTAGACTCACAGACACAGGAGAGATCCAGGTTAGACTCACAGACACAGGAGAGGTCCAGGCTACACCCATAGTGGCTAGTGAAATGATTTTGAGCTCGTCAAATAAGGCAATCGAGAAGGACATTCCCTTTGACAGGAGTCAGAGGCCAGAAAATCCGTATTGAAACTTGGTTTATCTACACTGAATACAACCTCGCCCCAAGGTATGGCTCCGTGGCAGAGTGCTGGCTTAGCACGTGGGGTGGTGGGGCTCTGTCTTTACCCATCCACATCAAATAGACCTGGAAGGAAGACCAAAGCCACAGGATCTGTAGCACTCAGCTGAGTTCACACGGCACACTCCAGCTGAGTTCACACCATACACACCAGCTGAGTTCACACCACACACTCCAGCTGAGTTCATACCACACACTCCAGCTGAGCTCACACCACACACTCCAGCTGAGTTCACACCACACACACCAGCTGAGTTCACACCGCACACTGCAGCTGAGTTCACACCGCAAACTGCAGCTGAGTTCACACCACACACATCAGCTGAATTCACACTGTACACTCCAGCTGAGTTCACACCGCACACTGCAGCTGAGTTCACACCACACACATCAGCTGAGTTTACACCACATACTCCAGCTGAGTTCACACCATACACACCAGCTGAGTTCACACCGCACATTCCAGCTGAGTTCATACCACACACTCCAGCTGAGCTCACACCACACACTCCAGCTGAGTTCACACCACACACTCCAGCTGAGTTCACACCACACACATCAGCTGAGTTCACCCCACACACTGCAGCTGAGTTCACCCTGCACACTCCAGCTGAGCTCACACCACACACTCCAGCTGAGTTCACACCATACACACCAGCTGAGTTCACACCATACACTCCAGCTGAGTTCACACCGCACACTCCAGCTGAGTTCACCCCACACACCGCAGCTGAGTTCACACCACACACACCAGCTGAGTTCACACCACATACTCCAGCTGAGTTCACACCACACACACCAGCTGAGTTCACACCACACACTCCAGCTGAGTTCACACCGCACACTGCAGCTGAGTTCACACCACACACACCAGCTGAGTTCACACCACATACTCCAGCTGAGTTCACACCACACACACCAGCTGAGTTCACACCGCACATTCCAGCTGAGTTCACACCGCACACTCCAGCTGAGTTCACCCCACACACTGTAGCTGAGTTCACACTGCACACTGCAGCTGAGTTCATACCACACACTGCAGCTGAGTTCACACCACACATTCCAGCTGAGTTCACACCACACACACCAGCTGAGTTCACACCACACACTCCAGCTGAGTTCACCCCACACACTCCAGCTGAGTTCACCCCGCACACTGCAGCTGAGTTCACACCGCACACTGCAGCTGAGTTCACACCACACACACCAGCTGAGTTCACACCACATACTCCAGCTGAGTTCATCCCGCACACTGCAGCTGAGTTCACACCGCACACTCCAGCTGAGTTCACCCCGCACACTCCAGCTGAGTTCACACCACACACGCCAGCTGAGTTCACACCACACACGCCAGCTGAGTTCACCCTGCACACTGCAGCTGAGTTCACCCCACACACTGCAGCTGAGTTCACACTGCACACTGCAGCTGAGTTCACCCCACACACTGCAGCTGAGTTCACACCACACACGCCAGCTGAGTTCACACCGCACACGCCAGCTGAGTTCACACCACACACTGCAGCTGAGTTCACACTGCACACTGCAGCTGAGTTCACCCTGCACACTGCAGCTGAGTTCACACCACACACGCCAGCTGAGTTCACACCGCACACGCCAGCTGAGTTCACACCGCACACGCCAGCTGAGTTCACCCCATGGTGCGGCCGCAGACGCCTTTGACACTGTGCACAAGGTGGAGTCACAGATGAGCAGACATCTAGCAGCTTCCCCACCGGGGCAGCGCACGGAGAAGGCACGGTGGAGTCGGTCACTCCTGGAGGATGCTGACAGAGGAGAATGCTCTTCAAATACACAAGCTTCCTTGTGGATTAAAAAACAAACTAAGGAGGAGGAGGACCGTGCCCAAAGGGCAGCACACGGAGGAGGGAGCATGCCCACAGCACTGCTTCAGGGCCACAAGGGCAAAAGCAAGGCCTTTGGGGGGGGGGTGCTGTGTCCCAGACCAGAGCTGCCTGAAGAGGCGTGGGTGCGAGGTTGGCCAGAGAGTGGGTGGCTGGAGCTCTCCGAGGGCGGAGCTCTCCAGGCTGTGGGCAGGGTGTGGGGTGGGGCTCTCCCAGCCTGTGGGCAGGGTGTGGGGTGGGGCTCTCCGGGCAGTGGGCAGGGTGTGGGGTGGGGCTCTCCCAGCCTGTGGGCAGGGTGTGGGGTGGGGCTCTCTGGGCTGTGGGCAGGGTGTGGGGTGGGGATCTCCCAGCCTGTGGGCAGGATGTGGGGTGGGGCTCTCCCAGCCTGTGGGCAGGGTGTGGGGTGGGGCTCTCCCAGCCTGTGGGCAGGGTGTGGGGTGGGGCTCTCCGGGCAGTGGGCAGGGTGTGGGGTGGGGCTCTCTGGGCTGTGGGCAGGGTGTGGGGTGGGGCTCTCTGGGCTGTGGGCAGGGTGTGGGGTGGGGATCTCCCAGCCTGTGGGCAGGATGTGGGGTGGGGCTCTCCCAGCCTGTGGGCAGGGTGTGGGGTGGGGCTCTCCCAGCCTGTGGGCAGGGTGTGGGGTGGGGCTCTCTGGGCAGTGGGCAGGGTGTGGGGTGGGGCTCTCCCAGCCTGTGGGCAGGGTGTGGGGTGGGGCTCTCTGGGCTGTGGGCAGGGTGTGGGGTGGGGATCTCCCAGCCTGTGGGCAGGGTGTGGGGTGGAGCTCTCCCAGCCTGTGGGCAGGGTGTGGGGTGGGGCTCTCTGGGCTGTGGGCAGGGTGTGGGGTGGGGCTCTCTGGGCTGTGGGCAGGATGTGGGGTGGGGCTCTCCCAGCCTGTGGGCAGGGTGTGGGGTGGGGCTCTCCCAGCCTGTGGGCAGGGTGTGGGGTGGGGCTCTCCCAGCCTGTGGGCAGGGTGTGGGGTGGGGCTCTCCCAGCCTGTGGGCAGGGTGTGGGGTGGGGCTCTCCCAGCCTGTGGGCAGGGTGTGGGGTGGGGCTCTCCCAGCCTGTGGGCAGGGTGTGGGGTGGGGCTCTCTGGGCCTGTGGGCAGGGTGTGGGGTGGGGTCTCTGGGCTGTAGGCAGGTTGTGGGGTGGGGCTCTCCAGGCTGTGGGCAGGGTGTGGGGTGGGGCTCTCCCAGCCTGTGGGCAGGGTGTGGAGTGGGGCTCTCAGGGCTGTGGGCAGGGTGTGGGGTGGGGCTCTCAGGGCTTTGGGTAGGGTATGGGTTGGGGCTCTCTCGGCCTGTGGGCAGGGTGTGGGGTGGAGTTCTCCCAGCCTGTGGGCAGGGTGTGGGGTGGGGCTCTCAGGGCTGTGGGCAGGGTGTGGGGTGGGGCTCTCTGGGCTGTGGGCAGGGTGTGGGGTGGGGCTCTCCCAGCCTGTGGGCAGGGTGTGGGGTGGGGCTCTCTGGGCCCGTGGGCAGGGTGTGGGGTAGAGCAGAGGTGAGATGCAGGCTCCAGTGCCACCCAGATGCTCACCATAGGCATGTATGCAAGAGACCCTGAAGCATGCTCGTGGGGACTTGAGCAACCACGTTCATGGAAGTCTAACTGCAACTCTAACTGAACACAGCCAGGCTCCCATTTTGAGCAGAGGACAGCCCACTCCCAAAGGTGTGGCACACACTGCTGCTGTTTCCAGGGCCTCCCGCCTGCCAGGGGCATGCCTGACCACAGAGCCACATCCTGGGCCACCAGCAGTCTCCTATGCACAGAGCTTTAAGCCAAGAAGCATCACCAAGTGATGGGAAGGAAGCACAGAGGCCAGTGTGCGCATGCACGTGTATGCAGGTGTGTGCATGCACACCTGTGTGCCTGGGGCAGGCACCGGAGATGCTTTGGGATGTCGGTGATGGGCAAAGACAAGATGGTGGTCACAGCCACTGTTGGGGAAGACTGCCAGCCCCACAGCCTGCCCAGGGCCTCGGAACCCATCAGACCACCCATCAGACCACGCCAGGCTCCGCTCAGGCCGTGCCTCCCAGCCTGCCACCGAGGGTCACCGTGAATGTGTGCCGTCGGCCTCCTTGGCTCCCTCTGCTGGAACAGTGCCCGATGGCCACAATGGCCAGAAACTCTCACGACAGTGGCCGAGGCCGGCAGCCAAGTTCCCCACCAGGCGCCTGCCACACTTCAGTGGACCTACACGCACGGTGCCTCTCACTGCAAATAACGTTAACACGGTGGGCAAAGCCCGGTAAGTGGTGAACTCTGGCCTGCTGAGTGTGTGTGTGTGTGCGTGCGCACATGTGTGTGAGGGAGAGAGAGAGAGAGGGAGAGAGAGAGAGAGAGAGAGAGAGAGAGGTCTATGGCCTACTTTGAAAATCAAGAAATCAGGCAGATGGATGGACACAAGGAGGGTATAGACAGGAGGGAGCTGGGCCGGCAGAGGGGGCAGGAGGTAGAGGCGAGGGGCAGGTGAGAGGCGAGGGGCAGGCGAGAGGCGAGGGGCAGGCAGGTGGCACACAGGGCTAATGGTGGAACAGTGGGGTGGCTCTTGGCTTTCAGCTCTGTGCGCAGAAGAGCGTTTTCACGCTTTGACCCTGAGTTGAGGAGAAAGTGGGGGTCTCAGAGAGCACCTCTCCCGCCAGACCCCTGCCTGGGAGGAGGCAGTGCACGTCAGACAGCAAGGCCCGTCTTTGTTCAGGGCAGGCCCCTCAGCGGAGCTGTGTGGGCCGGGGCGGGGGGCGGGGAGAGGGGGTGGGCCTGGGCCGGGCTCCATTGCCAAGCTTCTCACACGCCCTGGCACGGGCCGGGCCGGGCCGTGCAGCGGAGGGGGCCCAGCCCCTCCCCCTCCCCTGCACACACCCAGGTCCCTCCTGGCTCTTGGTGTCAGGGCCTACTTGGCTCTTGCTGTCCCTACAGTCGGGAGGCCTCTGGGGGGGCCCCAGCTCCCCTGGTCATGGCTCAGGTTGGACTCTCAACTCTCAGACGTGCCTTGAGCTCCAGGGCCTCTGCCATCTGTGCCTCTGGAATTTCTTCTCTCATTGGGGACCCCTTTTCCTGCCCAGGCCCCTGGTGCACCTGTGGGACCCTGCCTGGGTTCTGCTGAGATTCTTGAGTTGCTGCCTGACAAAGAGTGGTGTTTCCCGGTTTGCCCTGGCCTCTGCCCACAGCACCTCCTCCTCCGCCCCTGCCCTGCCTGGGGCCGGCCTCTGACTGCAGCATGTGAGCCCACGCGTCTCCTGGGCGCGGCCAGGGCTGCACTCCCATCAGGGTGACTTTGGAAGCCAGGAAACCCTTAAGCAAGGGCCGTAGCTTCCCACGAATGACAAGGACCTCAGAGGCCCTTGACCGGCACCCAGGTCCTGTGTGGGCCAGACACCTGTTCCCTCCGTCCGGCCCTGCCTGCCCCCAGCCGCTCCGCTCACCTGCACCCTGGGGCCACCCTCCTCTCCCTCTCAGTCACCCACGGTCCGGATAGCACGTCAGCTGCCATGCGCCTGGCTGTCCCTGAACTGGAGGGAGGTGCCGAGCCTTCTGGAGGGATCCTGGCCACTTTTCTCTGGTGAGATTGGGAGCCTGGAGCCCCAGGTGTGCCCAGGGACCTGGTGCTGTGACCCACACCTCAGACCACACTCATGAGCAAGGGGGTGGTTGATTGGCCGAGAAGACACTGTCATGGGAAGAATTGCATTGGCAGATGAGGGACCAACGTGGCAGGACACTTGGGGTGTGCCTGGAACGGACGCCTGGGTGTGGGCGGGGAGGCGGTGCCCTGTAGGGGGCGTGCGAGATGCGGTGGGTGCACACCGCAGGGGGTGTGCGAGATGCGGTGGGTGCACACCGCAGGTGTCCTGTGAGATGCGGTGGGTGCACACTGCAGGTGTCCTGTGAGATGCGGTGGGTGCACACCGCAGGGGGCGTGTGAGATGCGGTGGGTGCACACCACAGGGGGCGTGCGAGATGCTGTGGGTGCACACTGCAGGTGGCGTGCGAGATGCGGTGGGTGCACACTGCAGGTGGCGTGCGAGATGCGGTGGGTGCACACCGCAGGTGTCCTGTGAGATGCGGTGGGTGCACACCGCAGGTGTCCTGTGAGATGCGGTGGGGGCACACCGCAGGGGGCGTGCGAGATGCGGTGGGTGCACACCGCAGGTGAAGGACAAGGTGCAGGACCTGGGCCGTCAGGGTGGGCATGAAGGAACTCTCCCAGGTGAGCTGTGCCCAGGGCGGCGGCCAGGATGCGGATGCTTCTTTAGGGCTTGGCCAAGTCACCTGTTGGGCTTCCCTGCTCCCGCCAGTCCTCAGCCATGGTACAGAGCCAGGGGCTGCTTCCGTGCCAGTGCAAGTCGGGCCTCACTCTGGATTTGTGGAGGCCACACTGCCCAGGCCCTGCCCCCCTCAGCCCTGCTGCCCAGGCCCTGCTGCCCAGGCCCTGCCCCCCTCAGCCCTGCTGCCCAGGCCCTGCCCCCCTCAGCCCTGCTGCCCAGGCCCTGCAGCCCTCAGCCCTGCTGCCCAGGCCCTGCCCCCCTCAGCCCTGCTGCCCAGGCCCCTCACAGGCCCTGGCAGCCATGGGGTACATGGTGTGTGCTGTGCTGTGTTCAGGATGAGTGCTGCTGCTTTCCGTGTCTCAGCACCCAGAGGTGGCCTCCGTGTCCCAGGACAGGTGGAGAGCTCCTGCTGCCTTCCAATGGCCTGACCTGGAGACCCTGCCTGCTCCCATCGGGCTGCTCAGCATGTCTGCTCCCGCCTCCCCTGTGGCTGCAGGCCTCCTCTCAGACCCCGACTCCTTCGGCATCAGGGTCATCTCCCCAGCTGGTGGCCAGGGAGGCCACCTTGCCTGTGTGGCTCTAGCTGCAAGGCCAGGGCTCTGAAGGTCCGAGTTCTCTCCCATTGCTCCCAAGTTACATGCAGGGACATGTTCTGTCAGCAGAGGGCGCCAGAGGCCTCGGCAGGCGCCTTCCCCATGGCTTGTCACTTGTTGCTGGGCAGCCTTCAGGGCCCAACCCACAGTCCTGTGCCGGCCACTGAGGGGCCCTGAACTCCCTGCCCAGCCTGTCCTCAGCCGGAGGGCAGCCTTGTCTGGTGGCCAGCAGGTCTTGGAAGGGGGAGGAGCTGGACCCCGCCTCTGTGCTGGGACGGGAGGCCCCGCTGGGAGTGCCCAGGCTCTGCCTCTGGACCGCAGGTGCCACGGCCACCCGCACCGCACAGACCACAGGGAGGCGTCTGTCCTCTGCGAGCACCAGTGCTGACGCAGGGAGCCCTGGTGACACTGGCCTCTTCTGAATCGCCCCTGGTGACAGCGCCCCCTGGTGACAGCGCCCCCTGGTGACAGCGTCCCCTGGTGACAGCGCCCCCTGGTGACAGCGCCCCCTGGTGACAGCGCCCCCTGGTGACAGTGTCCCGGTGACAGCGCCCCCTGGTGACAGTGCCCCCTGGTGACAGTGTCCCAGTGACAGCGCCCCCTGGTGACAGCGTCCCCTGGTGACAGTGTCCCCTGGTGACAGCGCCCCCTGGTGACAGTGTCCCTGGTGACAGCGCCCCCTGGTGACAGTGTCCCTGGTAACAGCGCCCCCTGGTGACAGCGCCCCCTGATGACAGCGTCCCTGGTGACAGCGCCCCCTGGTGACAGCGCCCCCTGGTGACAGTGCCCCCTGGTGACAGTGCCCCCTGGTGACAGCGCCCCCTGATGACAGCATCCCCTGGTAACAGCACCCCCTGGTGAGTGTCCCTGGTGACAGCGCCCCCTGGTGACAGTGTCCCTGGTAACAGCGCCCCTTGGTGACAGTGTCCCCTGGTGACAGTGCCCCCTGGTGACAGTGTCCCTGGTGACAGTGCTCCCTGGTGACAGTGTCCCTGGTGACAGTGTCCCCTGGTGACAGTGTCCCTGGTGACAGCGCCCCCTGGTGACAGTGCCCCCTGATGACAGAGCCCCCTGGTGACAGTGTCCTCGGTGACAGCGCCCCCTGATGACAGTGTCCCCTGGTGACAGCACCCCCTGGTGACAGTGTCCCCGGTGACAGAGCCCCCTGGTGACAGCATTCCCCGGTGACAGCGCCCCCTGAGGACAGCATCCCCCGGTGATAGTGCCCCCTGGTGACAGCATCCCCTGGTGACAGCATCCCCTGGTGACAGTGTCCCCTGGTAATAGCGTCTTCTGGTGACAGCATCCCTGGTGACAGCGTCCCTTGGTGACATCATCCCCTGGTGACCTTGTCCCCTGGTGACATCATCCTCTGGTGACATCATCCCCTGGTGACATCATCCCCTGGTGACATCATCCCCTGGTGACATCATCCTCTGGTGACATCATCCCCTGGTGAACTTGTCCCCTGGTGACATCATCCTCTGGTGACATCATCCCCTGGTGACATCATCCCCTGGTGACATCATCCCCTGGTGACATCATCCTCTGGTGACATCATCCCCTGGTGCCATCGTCCCCTGGTGACATCATCCTCTGGTGACATCATCCCTTGGTGAACTTGTCCCCTGGTGACATCGTCCCCTGATGACATCATCCCCTGGTGACAGTGCCCCCCAGGTGACAGCACCCCCTGGTGACATCATCCTCTGGTGACATCATTCCCGGGTGAACTTGTCCCCTGGTGACATCATCCCCTGGTGACATCATCCCCTGATGACATCATCCCCTGGTGACATCATCCCCTGGTGACATCGTCCCCTGGTGACATCATCCCCTGGTGACATCATTCCCTGGTGACAGCATCCCCTGGTGACAGCGTCTTCTGGTGATGTCATCCCCTGGTGAACTTGTCCCCTGGTGACCTTGTTCCCTGCTGACGTCGTCCCCTGGTGACATTGGCTGGAGGATGCTCACACTCATTCTCAGCCTCTGGCATTCAGGACGGAGGAACCTGGCCCTGTCCATGAGCTCTTGGGCACGGCGGCTCCTCTGTGGGATGGATTAAGTCTCAGGCCTGCTGGCAGGGAGGGCCGGCTCCTGCAGCTGCCCTCAGGTGGTGTCTGTGTTCCTGGTATGGCCAGCTCGCAGATGCTTTGTGCAGGACCCCAAGCCTGCAAGACAGCTGTCTAGGCTGGGTGTGCAGGGTGGGCCTGTGCTCCTGGGCCCGGGACCCCTGGGCTACAGCCAGGCCTGGGGATGGTAGGCTCTGGGCTACGGCAGGTCCTGGGGTCAGGAGGCCCTGGACTACGGCTGGTCCTGGGGTCAGGAGGCCCTGGACTACGGCTGGTCCTGGGGTCAGGAGGCCCTGGACTGTGGCTGGTCCTGGGGTCGGGGTCAGGAGACCCCTGGGCTACGGCTGGTCCTGGGGTCAGGAGACCCTGGGTTATGGCTGGTCCTGGGGTCAGGATACCCCTGGGCTACAGCTGGTCCTGGGGTCTATGACTGGTCCTGGGGTCCAGAGACCCAGGCTACGTCTCTGGTGTGATGTGAGTCTCTCTAAGGGAGGTTCTGATTCTACGTTGACTCCTAGGGTTTGGTGTTCCTGTTGGACACAGGAGTGGAGATCTTCGTCCTTCTGGAGTGTGGTTTAGTACACTCCAGACACAGCTTACCTATCTGACAGAGTACTGGCATAGACCTGCTGAGGGAGCAGGCTCTATCTGTCCTGATGGTGCCCCGAACGAGCCTGCCATGCCCTCAGGAGACATGTGGAGAAGGGGCAGGAAGCCGCCAGGGCGGCTCCAGCAGAGGTGTCCTGGAGTCAGGAGAGGCTTGGGGTGAGGAGTGAGGTGTCAGGTCCTGGTGTGAACAGTGAGGCGTCAGGTTCTGGTGTGAGGAGGAGTCAGGTTCCGGTGTGAATAGTGAGGAGTCAGGTTCTGGTGTGAGGAGTGAGGAGTCAGGGTTCTGGTGTGAGGAGTGAGGCGTCAGGTTCCGGTGTGAATAGTGAGGCGTCAGGTTCTGGTGTGAATAGTGAGGCGTCAGGTTCCGGTGTGAGGAGTGAGGAGTCAGGTTCCGGTGTGAGGAGTGAGGCGTCAGGTTCTGGTGTGAGGAGTGAGGAGTCAGGTTCTGGTGTGAATAGTGAGGAGTCAGGTTCTGGTGTGAGGAGTCAGGTTCTGGTGTGAATAGTGAGGAGTCAGGTTCTGGTGTGAGGAGTGAGGAGTCAGGTTCTGGTGTGAATAGTGAGGAGTCAGGTTCTGGTGTGAATAGTGAGGAGTCAGGTTCTGGTGTGAGGAGTGAGGAGTCAGGGTTCTGGTGTGAGGAGTGAGGCGTCAGGTTCCGGTGTGAATAGTGAGGCGTCAGGTTCCGGTGTGAGGAGTGAGGAGTCAGGTTCCGGTGTGAGGAGTGAGGCGTCAGGTTCTGGTGTGAGGAGTGAGGAGTCAGGTTCTGGTGTGAATAGTGAGGAGTCAGGTTCTGGTGTGAGGAGTCAGGTTCTGGTGTGAATAGTGAGGAGTCAGGTTCTGGTGTGAGGAGTGAGGAGTCAGGTTCTGGTGTGAATAGTGAGGAGTCAGGGTTCTGGTGTGAGGAGTGAGGCGTCAGGTTCCGGTGTGAATAGTGAGGCGTCAGGTTCCGGTGTGAGGAGTGAGGAGTCAGGTTCCGGTGTGAGGAGTGAGGCGTCAGGTTCTGGTGTGAATAGTGAGGAGTCAGGTTCTGGTGTGAGGAGTCAGGTTCTGGTGTGAATAGTGAGGAGTCAGGTTCTGGTGTGAGGAGTGAGGAGTCAGGTTCTGGTGTGAATAGTGAGGAGTCAGGGTTCTGGTGTGAGGAGTGAGGCGTCAGGTTCCGGTGTGAATAGTGAGGCGTCAGGTTCCAGTGTGAGGAGTGAGGAGTCAGGTTCTGGTGTGAATAGTGAGGAGTCAGGTTCTGGTGTGAGGAGTGAGGAGTCAGGTTCTGGTGTGAGGAGTGAGGAGTCAGGTTCTGGTGTGAATAGTGAGGAGTCAGGGTTCTGGTGTGAGGAGTGAGGCGTCAGGTTCCGGTGTGAATAGTGAGGCGTCAGGTTCCGGTGTGAGGAGTGAGGAGTCAGGTTCCGGTGTGAGGAGTGAGGTGTCAGGTTCTGGTGTGAATAGTGAGGAGTCAGGTTCTGGTGTGAGGAGTCAGGTTCTGGTGTGAATAGTGAGGAGTCAGGTTCTGGTGTGAGGAGTGAGGAGTCAGGTTCTGGTGTGAATAGTGAGGAGTCAGGTTCTGGTGTGAATAGTGAGGAGTCAGGTTCTGGTGTGAATAGTGAGGAGTCAGGTTCTGGTGTGAGTAGTGAGGCGTCAGGTTCCGGTGTGAGGAGTGAGGCGTCAGGTTCTGGTGTGAATAGTGAGGAGTCAGGTTCTGGTGTGAGGAGTGAGGAGTCGGGCTGGTGTGAGGAGTGAGGAGTCAGGTTCTGGTGTGAGGAGTGAGCAGTCGGGCTGGTGTGAGGAGTGAGGAGTCAGGTTCTGGGGTGAGTAATGAGGAGTCAGGTTCTGGTGTGAATAGTGAGGAGTCAGGTTCTGGTGTGAGGAGTCAGGTTCTGGTGTGAGTGGTGAAGAGTCAGGGTTCTGGTGTGAGGAGTGAGGAGTCAGGGTTCTGGTGTGAGGAGTGAGGAGTCAGGTTCTGGTGTGAATAGTGAGGAGTCAGGTTCTGGTGTGAATAGTGAGGAGTCAGGTTCTGGTGTGAGGAGTGAGGAGTCAGGTTCTGGTGTGAGGAGTGAGGAGTCAGGTTCTGGTGTGAGGAGTGAGGAGTCAGGTTCTGGTGTGAATAGTGAGGAGTCAGGTTCTGGTGTGAGGAGTGAGGAGTCAGGTTCTGGTGTGAGGAGTGAGGAGTCAGGTTCTGGTGTGAATAGTGAGGAGTCAGGGTTCTGGTGTGAGGAGTGACGAGTCAGGTTCTGGTGTGAATAGTGAGGAGTCGGGCTGGTGTGAGGAGTGAGGAGTCAGGTTCTGGTGTGAATAGTGAGGAGTCAGGTTCTGGGGTGAGTAATGAGGAGTCAGGTTCTGGTGTGAATAGTGAGGAGTCAGGTTCTGGTGTGAGGAGTCAGGTTCTGGTGTGAGTGGTGAAGAGTCAGGGTTCTGGTGTGAGGAGTGAGGAGTCAGGTTCTGGTGTGATGAGTGAGGAGTCAGGTTCTGGTGTGAGGAGTGAGGAGTCAGGTTCTGGTGTGAATAGTGAGGAGTCAGGTGCTGGTGTGAGGAGTGAGGAGTCAGGGTTCTGGTGTGAGTAGTGAGGAGTCAGGTTCTGGTGTGAGGAGTGAGGAGTCAGGTTCTGGTGTGAATAGTGAGGTGTCAGGTTCTGGTGTGAGGAGTGAGGAGTCAGGTTCTGGTGTGAATAGTGAGGAGTCAGGTTCTGGTGTGAGTAGTGAGGAGTCAGGTTCTGGTGTGAGTAGTGAGGAGTCAGGTTCTGGTGTGAATAGTGAGGAGTCAGGTTCTGGTGTGAGTAGTGAGGAGTCAGGTTCTGGTGTGAATAGTGAGGAGTCAGGTGCTGGTGTGAATAGTGAGGAGTCAGGTTCTGGTGTGAATAGTGAGGAGTCAGGTGCTGGTGTGAATAGTGAGGAGTCAGGTGCTGGTGTGAATAGTGAGGAGTCAGATGCTGGTGTGAGGAGTGAGGAGTCAGGTCCAGGTGTGAGTAGTGAGGAGTCAGGTTCTGGTGTGAGGAGTGAGACGTCAGGTCCTGGTGTGAGTAGCGAAGAGTCAGGTTCTGGTGTGAGGAGTCAGGTGCTGGTGTGAGTAGTGAGCAGTCAGGGGCTAGTGTGAGGCGTCAGGTGCTGGTGTGAGTAGTGAGCAGTCAGGTGCTGGTGTGAGTAGTGAGCAGTCAGGGGCTGGTGTGAGTAGTGAGCAGTCGGGCTGGTGTGAGGCGTCAGGTGCTGGTGTGAGTAGTGAGCAGTCAGGGGCTGGTGTGAGGCGCCAGGTGCTGGTGGGGCAGTGGGGACTCAGGGATGACCTGGTCAGGGATTTGGAGCTTGGGGCCCTGCCCCTAGTGTAGGACAGATGGTGTGCCCATGCCCACTGATGCCATCCCCGGCTGCCTCCCGCCTGCCTCTTGTCCTCTGTGTCCCATTCTACTCAGGGTCATGCCCTCTCCTCCTGGGAGAGCCCGAATGTCCTCCTCTGACCTTGTCCATCCTGCAGGTCATCTCTCTCCAGGGGACAATGTCCTCTGACATCACCCCTCCCAGGGGAGGCCTGGGTGGCCCCTTCCCAGATCCCTCCCGCAGGGTGAGGGCGGCACTGTTCCTCTGGGGCTTCGCACGGGTCCAGAGGCAGTCTGACCTGCAGAGGGCTCACGTTGTGCTGGACACACAGCCCTGCTCACGTTGTGCTGGACACACAGCCTGCTCACGTGCTGGACACACAGCCCCGCTCACATCATGCTGGACACACAGCCCTGCTCACATTGTGCTGGACACACAGCCTGCTCACGTGCTGGACACACAGCCCTGCTCACATCATGCTGGACACACAGCCCTGCTCACGTTGTGCTGGACACACAGCCTCACTCACGTTGTGCTGGACACACAGCCTGCTCACGTCATGCTGGACACGCAGTCCCGCTGGCTAGAGGGACTCAGCCAGCTCCGGGCTTCGCTCCTCAAAGGGCAGGATTTCGTATCACCACCCTCTACAAGCATGGGGAATGAAGAAGAAGCCATGAGCCGCTCAGGGACAGGCCAGAGGCCGCCATGATGGCCCTACGAACGAGCCGAGGGCTGCTCCGTTTTGATCATGGCTAAAAGCCCCAGCATACTTGTAGAGGCGTGTTTTCTTCTCATAGATACCCTCTGGCCTGTGGGAATCACACTGTGTACACTTGAATACGAAAGGCCTGGGGATGGGAGGGAAAAATTGGGAAGGAGCAAGGGGAGGCCTGGCCTTGTCCAAACAGAAATGCACTCCTTATCTGGCTGGAAACTGTAACCCCTCTGTACCCCACCATTAGAATAACAATAAAAAAATTAAAATTGAAAAACAAATGCCAAAGGCCAGGAAGAAACCCAAGGGAAACTAGAAACTACTGTGATTGAGTAGAAGAGTAGCAAGCTGCACAGGACACAGCAACGCAGCTCTGAGCGAAACTCCAAGCAGAGAACATCTTCACTAAAGAAGAGAGATCTCAGGTCAACAATCTAGTTTCAGACTGTAAGGAACGGAGAAAAGGAAATACAAACTAAACCCCAAGTGAGCAGAAGAAAGGCAATCAACCCTAAAAAACCACAGCAGAGACAATAAAATAGAGAACAGAAAGACAAAGAAACTAGATAATCCAAAGTTTGTTCTTTAGGTAGGTCAACGGCACCGGCAGACTGGAAAGAGGAGAGAGGACTAATACTGATATTGAAGTGCCTGCCAGTGGTTGGGCAGGAAGGCTGGTGTTGGAGCCGTCATCTCCCTGTAGGCGTAGATGACACATCACCGTATACACAGAAGTCTTTGAAGTAGGAAAACTCTTGGGCCTAGTAAAGGAACTCAGCAGAGCTGCAGGATCTGTGATTGATGCTGAAGAATCAGCTGTGTTTCAGTACACCAGCCATGAATGATTAGAATTCAATGGCAAGACAGCAATCCTATTTATAGTAAAAGGGAAAACTTGAGACCAAGGAGGCCCAAGGTTTGTGTGCTTCAAACCACAAGACATTGCTGGGGCAGCCGCAGTGGAAGGTATGGCGGCCCGTGCCCGCGGCTGGCCTGCGGACAGCCTGCAGGCTGGCGTGGCCCCCAGAGGCCAGAGCGAGGCCTGGGCCTGCGGCCTTCTGCCCAGGGCCCTGAGTGGCACCTGACCTGCTTCCTCAATTTGGGGACGTGGGCCTTGATGGCTTCCTGGGACGTAAGCTCTGCTTCTGAATTGGTGCCCACGTGCCCAGCCTCACATGGACCAGACTCACTGCCCAGGTCAGTGCCTGTGCCCAGCCTCACACGGACCAGACTCACTGCCCAGGTCAGTGCCCACGTGCCCAGGTCAGTGCCCACGTGCCCAGGTCAGTGCCCACGTGCCCAGCCTCACTCGGACCAGACTCACTGCCCAGGTCAGTGCCCACGTGCCCAGCCTCACTCGGACCAGACTCACTGCCCAGGTCAGTGCCCACGTGCCCAGCCTCACTCAGACCAGACTCACTGCCCAAGTCAGTGCCCACGTGCCCAGGTCAGTGCCCACGTGCCCAGGTCAGTGCCTGTGCCCAGCTTCACATGGACCAGACTCACTGCCCAGGTCAGTGCCCACGTGCCCAGGTCAGTGCCCACGTGCCCAGGTCAGTGCCCACATGCCCAGCCTCACTCGGACCAGACTCACTGCCCAGGTCAGTGCCCACGTGCCCAGCCTCACTCGGACCAGACTCACTGCCCAGGTCAGTGCCCATGTGCCCAGGTCAGTGCCTATGCCCAGCTTCACATGGACCAGACTCACTGCCCAGGTCAGTGCCCACGTGCCCAGGTCAGTGCCCACGTGCCCAGCCTCACTCAGACAAGACTCACTGCCCAGGTCAGTGCCCACGTGCCCAGGTCAGTGCCCACGTGCCCAGGTCAGTGCCCACATGCCCAGCCTCACACGGACCAGACTCACTGCCCAGGTCAGTGCCCATGTGCCCAGGTCAGTGCCTATGCCCAGCTTCACATGGACCAGACTCACTGCCCAGGTCAGTGCCCACATGCCCAGGTCAGTGCCCACGTGCCCAGCCTCACTCAGACCAGACTCACTGCCCAGGTCAGTGCCCACATGCCCAGGTCAGTGCCCACGTGCCCAGCCTCACACGGACCAGACTCACTGCCCAGGTCAGTGCCCACGTGCCCAGGTCAGTGCCTATGCCCAGCTTCACATGGACCAGACTCACTGCCCAGGTCAGTGCCCACGTGCCCAGGTCAGTGCCCATGTGCCCAGCCTCACTCGGACCAGACTCACTGCCCAGGTCAGCGCCTGTGTCCAGCCTCACACGGACCAGACTCACTGCCCAGGTCAGTGCCCACGTGCCCAGCCTCACTCGGGCCAGACTCACTGCCCAGGTCAGTGCCCACGTGCCCAGCCTCACACGGGCCAGACTCACTGCCCAGGTCAGTGCCCACGTGCCCAGCCTCACTCGGACCAGACTCACTGCCCAGGTCAGTGCCCACGTGCCCAGGTCAGTGCCTGTGCCCAGCTTCACATGGACCAGACTCACTGCCCAGGTCAGTGCCCACGTGCCCAGCCTCACACAGACCAGACTCACTGCCCAGGTCAGTGCCCACGTGCCCAGGTCAGTGCCCACGTGCCCAGCCTCACTCGGACCAGACTCACTGCCCAGGTCAGTGCCTGTGCCCAGCCTCACACAGACCAGACTCACTGCCCAGGTCAGTGCCCACGTGCCCAGCCTCACACGGACCAGACTCACTGCCCAGGTCAGTGCCCACGTGCCCAGCCTCACATGGACCAGACTCACTGCCCAGGGTTTTGGTTCAAGTGTGCAAATGGTGAGGCACCCTTGGCCCCGGTGGCCGGTGTCTGTCTTGTCCGAAGCGACGTCCGGTGTTCTGGCATGGCGGCCCTACGGAGGTCGGGGAAGTGACCCTGGGCTGCCCTGGGGAGGGAGGTCCCACCCTCCTCGGTGTTGTTCCCGTGGTCCCGGCACACCTGGGCTCCCCACACGGCCCCGTGCCCTGAGAAGGCAGGCCCTCAGCTGGGACCCGGTCCGCTGGCTCCAGGGCCAGGCCACGATCACCACCAGAGCTGAGGTTACCCTAAGAGGCGGTGGGTGTCCTGGCTTCACTAAGACCAGGATGTACGCCAGAGCCACAGCCACGCGGCCTCCAGGCCTGGCCCTCAGGGGACACGGAGGGCCCCCTGCCAGGGAGCCCCCTGTGCACAGGGCCAGCCAGCGTCCCGCCAGATGCTGAGGGAGGATCCCGTCCCGGCCATCTCGCCACCCATCTCTGCACGCTGCCCCGGGTGCCCCCTGGGATGCTGCCCCCACGCCAGCATCACCCACCCCAGGTCTACTGGTCCCAACCCTGACCCAGGGCCTCGCCCACTCCCGCATGCGGCCCCCGCCCCTCCCCCAGTGTGTGTGTGTGTGTGTGGAGGGCCACCCTTGGGCTGAGCTCCTGGGGAGGGAGTCTGTTTGCCTTGTTAAGCCCTGCGGAGGCTCGTCCCCGGTCAGGGGTCCCCAGGGGTCCCCCCTGGGTGGCGGCAGGGCCCGCGCGCACGCTCGAATACCTGAGCAGGGGCTGTTTGGGGTACGGCGGCTGGTCTGCACCAGGGCACGGAGGGGCCTTCCTGGTCACTTGCTTGTAGATGTTCCTGGCGGTCACTCCAATCCACAGCATGGTGGACAGTGTGGAATAGTGCAGCGCGATGCCCACCTGGGAGGGGACATGTCAGCTAGCCGGCTTCCCCTCCCAGGCTGCTGCCCCCCCCATTGTCCCCTCCCCCAAAGCCGACCGTCCTGCACCGCACAGCCTTCCTCAGCTGCCGGGGGCCGAGCCTTGCAGCTTCTCTACACTTCTCCAGGGACTGGCAGAGGGCAAGGGGGGCCCTGTGAGGGGTGGCTCCTCCGAAGGGAGGGGCAGAGCCCCCAGTGAGCATCCCCGCACAGGGCCCAGGTGGAAGGAGGTGCAGCGGTGCCCCAACCCCCAGAGCTGTCACGGTGGCCTTGGCCTGGGTGAGGTTCAGACCCTGCCCGGGAGTGTCAGGGACTCCTAGCTATGGAGACAGCAGCTGGGGCTGCGGCCCAGCCGCAGGACGCACACGCCAACTCGCTGTGCATGCTGAACTTCATCTCCATCTGATTCCCTAACATGGGGCTACCTTTGAGGTAATAGGCTGACATTTGGAAATGACAAGTAAAATATGGCTATAATTGGAGAAGACATAGATGTTTCAAGAATACAGAAATCCCTTGAATAACGCGAACATTATATCATTATAATGAGTTATCAAATCCAGAATTCAAGTTTTGCTTATGAGCAAACTCTAATCGTTGATGAGGGTTTTGAGGGAGGTGGAAAGTTGGGAGCTGCTCATGGTAGTGTGGCGTCGCGGGGACAGCAGACACCCAGCGGTCCCTTCTCACTGCTCTTGGGTGTAAAGGGCGCTGGGTGGACATCTCCAGCGTGCAGGCCTTCCCTGCCTGTGAGTGTAAGGGGCTGGAACCTCCCGGAGAGAATTTCGCAGCCTGGACGACGGGGAAAGGGCGGCCTGGCCCTGGCCGGGGGCACGGTCCGCAGCAAGGCCCACACCAACGCACAAACAACGCAGACTCTCCGCAGGGCTCTGACCCGGAGGGCGTGCACGGGGGTCTGGCCAGCCTCACCCAGCAGACTCTCCGCAGGGCTCTGACCCGGAGGGCGTGCACGGGGGTCTGGCCAGCCTCACCCAGCAGACTCTCCGCAGGGCTCTGACCCGGAGGGCGTGCACAGGGGTCTGGTGAGCCTCACCCAGGCCATGGGTTTGGGGATCCCAGAAGGTATACTCAAGCCATCCTCAGGAAGGCTGTCTCTCAAACGCCAGCTCTAGGCTGGACACATTGGGAGGCCCCAGAGGCCACCTGGCTTCTGTGGCCCGCTGCCAGGGGACGGAGGCAGGGCAGGATGCAGTCCCTGCTTCCAGGCTGGCGTTGAGGCACATCCAGGAAGGGAACTAACGGCGGCTGCCTGCTTCTGTTTATGATGTCACTGGTACTATAATGAGGCTCATGGCCCTCTTCCTGTTTCCATGACAACTGTCTCTCCATCCATCCAGCTCTCTGGACCACTTCTCCTGGTTGTGTGGTGGTGATGCCGAGCTTGCATTTGAGGAGAGGACAGGGCGTCCTGTCCTGAGTCCCCGGGAAGGCGTCCTGGGTGGCAGGTCAGGGTGGGGCACACCGGGGTCCCAATGGCCGAGTGTTTAACCTGCTCTGCCCCATGCGCCTCCCTTCCAGCAGATAAGGCACTGAATGGCTGGCTGGCTGAGCTGAGCCCCTTCCCTCAGACCCGCTGGGCTGCTGACCAAAGCCAGCCTGGGCCTGGCTGGGGGAGGCCTCTGCGGTGCCAGGCATGTGTGTTGGTGGCCGCAGGCAGGAAGCAGCTGGGCGCAGAGCAGCGCGGGGACAGGGCAGCTGCCGCGGGAAGCAGTTATGTGCGAGGGGCGTGTCACCTGCAGAGCCGCGGCTTCCATTTCCACCCCTTGCCCCAGGAGTCCAGCATCTCCTGCACCTGTCTGCCGCATCCTGCTGCGTTTGCCTGCGGTGGCACTGCCCTGGTGCATGCGCAGGGTAGGTCTCTGGCTGGTCCAGCCTGGGCCTGGCAGGGTGTGTTTGTGAGGGATGGGGGCAGCTGCCTCTCCTGAAAAAGCAAGCAGGGGCCAGAGACGCCTGGTGGCCACCATCTTCCTTGTTGCCTCACCCGGTCTTCCTGCCATCCAGGCTCCTTGGGGTTGTCAGCAGGGAAGCATTTCTCACCAAGCATGCTCTCAGCCTTGGAGTCCTTCTAGACCTGCTCTGCCCTGCCTCCCAAGCCCCTGGGCTGGGCTGGCCTTGAGCGGCCGGCGGTGCTCCAGACGTACCCTCCCAGGGCTGGAGATGGCCTCCAACAGGCACCGGGAAGCGGTTCTAGTGGGTTCTGTGGTGGGTAGGCCCCCCTCACGGAGCCGGTGGGGTGAAGTACAGACATAAGGATAATGACCCATTTGATAGCTTTTCCGGCGGCTCCGGGCGGACGATCACAGCCAGGGAGAAGGGATTTCCTGGCCTGTGCTGGGTTGTAGCTGCTCAGCTTGTGGAGAGACGGGGAAGCAGGAGCCGTCTCCCCTGTGTCTCCGCTCATTCAGGCCTGTGCTGCCAGCCGAGGCGGTGGGCCTGGCTTCCTGGGGTGGGATGCATCGTTTGGTCATGGGGGTGTCTGAGACATCTCCTGGTGCACAGAGCTCCAGAGCAGGGGTTCTGTCTCCCGGGTGTGAATATCTTGCTCACAAAGTACAACTAGGCTCAACTCATCTTAGTGTTGGGAACAAAAGCGCAGCCACACGGTCCGAGTCAGGCCGGCCTCGGAGCCGGGAGAAGGAGGACATGTGCTCCCCAGGGACACCTGACCTCAAGACTGCTCCTGTGTGGGCTAGGTCGGCCTGCCAGGTGGCCTTGGCCTCCGTGGGGCATGCTGTTCCTGCTTCTAGGGCCATCAGTGGAGCCTGGGTCCTCAGGAGCGGCCTGAGGACTGGTGTGCAGGGGCTGCGGGCTGCCATGGGCGCCCCCTCCTGGCCAGAGCCATTCCAAGGGGTCAGGGAAAAGGTCTTCTCTGGGGTCCCCGGAAGGCCTGGAGGTTACGCATACCAACACCCTTTTTTTTTTTTTTTTGCCAGTGCTGGGGCTTGAACTCAGGGCCTGGGCGTTGTCCCCGAGCTGCTTTTGCTCAAGGCTAGCACTCTACCACTGGAGCCACAGCGCCACTTCTGGCTTTTTCTGCTTATGTGGTACTGAGGAATGGAACCCAGGGCCTCATGCATGCGAGGCAAGCGCTCTACCACTGAGCCACCTTCCCAGCCCTATCAACACTTTTTAAATCAAAGCAAGACCAGGGCACACATGCAATGACAGTCATGTCAACTGGGGCAGGCTCTCGCGAATTCGCAGAGCTGGCAGGTGGGCTCTGCGACCCAGGCCTGGCAGCTCGGAGGCCGCACACGCAGCAGCCCTGCAGATTGCAGCATGGGTCGGCTCCTGGAGGGTCTCAAGGACGCTTTGAGAGAAGCGTTATGTCCTGAGTCCACTGTTTGCTGGACAGTGACCATCTTGATCCGGCCCCTGCAGCCTCAGAGCTAGCTGGCCCATGGCAATGATCTGATGTTGGGCAGTGCAGATGGCTTCTGAGGGGATGAGGCCGGAGCGGGCGCCGCTCCTCTCAGGAGCAGCAGTCGAGCAAACAGTGGGATATTCTTTCATGAGAATCCACACATCTCCCCTTTGGTAAGAGGCCGACAAACACCTCTGGTTTTGTTACAGTACTCACCGCCTGGCACAGGATGGGGTATTTGGTGCGGTTGATGCCACCGGCGAACACCGCAAAGGTCAGGGCCGTGTGGAAGCAGAAATTCAGCAGCGCATGCCGGCCTTTCTGGCTGATGCGGATGGCGCTGTGGGGAGTGGAGATGAGAGCCGGGTGAGCACCAGAGAGCAGGGAAAGGTCCCGCTCTGCCCCCCAGGGTGCCACGCCCCGTGGAGGAGACGGTGGAGAAGACTGCAGTGCTGGGCGCTTCGGGGGCAGGATCACTCAGGTGGGGTGCCTCGCAGAGCAGCTCCAAGCCAGCCTCCTGACTGCTTGGCAATGGAGGGTTTGAGGCCTGAGCTATGACTTGTCCACTGCCTCAGAGACAGAATCACCTCCTGGCTCCCAGGCAGACGCTGGCCTCTCTGAGCAGCTGTTAGCGATAGCTGTACCGGTGGCCTGGCCTGGGCATGGCCCCTGCCCACGCGGCTGTAGCTGGCACTGGTATTGCTTAGCCTGGGACGCTGACTCCATCAGGCCTCCAAGACGGTGCCACTCCCCACCTCGCGGGCCAGCTGTGGTCTCCGTCCTCACACCACCCAACTCCCCTGCGGAAACCTGATCACCACGCAAGTGTTGGAGGGGCAGAGCCTCTGGGAGTGGGGCTCCAGCCCTCAGAACTTCCCGTGGAGGCTACCAGACAGGAGCAGACCAAGGCCTCACCAGAGACCAACCCTGCCAGTGCCTTGGATCTGGACTTGCAGCTTCTAGAACAGTGATAAACCAAGGCATACTCGAAACTGTGCTATCAGCTACACTTGCTCTAGTAATTTGTTTCAGTGGCCTGAACAGATCCAGACCACAGGTTCACCCAAGTGGTGGCCCTGGTCAGGACCCTGTGAACTCAAGTCTCATCTGAGAATCTTCGTGCCTGTGGGTGTGGCTGAGACCGAAGCGTTGCCTTTGATTTCTTGATTTTGGGTGTGGAATGGCCACCGCCAGGGCCCTGTTCATGCTCTCCAGTGCATTTCCAAGACTCAGGCAGATGGACACACAGCGGTCATCACAGTTCTCAGGCAGAGGTGGCCAAGCACACCCTCAGAAGCATAAAAGGCCTGGACTCCCTTCCTGAATAAAAGGCCTGGACTCCCTTCCTGAATAAAAGGCCTGGACTCCCTTCCTGAATAAAAGGCCTAGACTCCCTTCCTGAATAAAAGGCACATGCAAAGGCAGTATTAGGGGTCTTCAGGACATGACCTTTTGGACACCCGTGCCAACATGTTTCTGTATTTCACCCAGTTGCTCTTAAAGACAGACCAACAGGGACCGTGAGTGGAGGATGTGCCTACGGCTGCTTCTGTGGGAGGTCCTGAGTCTGGGGGCAAAACTGAGTGCTTGGTGGCATGTGGCTTTTCCTCGAGTAACTCTGTGCTATCTGAAGTGGGAGACCTCATCCTGGGAGTGAGGCCTGGCCTGGTCCTGACAGTGAGGCCTGGCCTGGTCCTGACAGTGAGGCCTGGCCTGGTCCTGGGAGTGAGGCCTGGCCTGGTCCTGACAGTGAGGCCTGGTTTGGTCCTGACAGTGAGGCCTGGCCTGGTCCTGACAGTGAGGCCTGGTCTGTTCCTGACAGTGAGGCCTGGCCTGGTCCTGGGAGTGAGGCCTGGCCTGGTCCTGGCAGTGAGGCCTGGCCTGGTCCTGGGAGTGAGGCCTGGTTTGGTCCTGGGAGTGAGGCTTGGCCTGGTCCTAACAGTGAGGCCTGGTCTGGACCTGACAGTGAGGCCTGGCCTTGTCCTGGGAGTGAGGCCTGGCCTGGTCCTGGGAGTGAAGCCTGGTTTGGTCCTGGGAGTGAGGCCTGGCCTGGTCCTAGGAGTGAGGCCTGGCCTGGTCCTGGGAGTGAGGCCTGGTCTGGTCCTGACAGTGAGGCCTGGCCTGGTCCTAGGAGTGAGGCCTGGTCTGGTCCTGACAGTGAGGCCTGGCCTGGTCCTGGGAGTGAGGCCTGGCCTGGTCCTGGGAGTGAGGCCTGGTCTGGTCCTGGGAGTGAGGCCTGGCCTGGTCCTGGGAGTGAGGCCTGGTCTGGTCCTGACAGTGAGGCCTGGCCTGGTCCTGGGAGTGAGGCCTGGGCCCACCAGCCTTACCTCTGGTGCACAATGTAGGTGATGACAGAGGTGAGCAGGCATAGCAGCATGACAGCGGTGCAGGCGTACACCACAGGGTGCAGGAACTCCCCTGGGTACTGGGGCAGGGAGAGGACAGTCTTCAAATCCTGGAAGGGAATCAGAGGAGACCCATGTGGTTGGTGTGGCCAGGAGTCTAGACACACGGCCAGGACTTCTGGGGTGGTTCAAGCGGTTTCCTCACTTGAACGGCTAGTGGATGAGAACTCTACCTAGTGGTCCAGCGGGGCGGGGTGTGTGTATGAAGGCCGCAGCCCAGCCCCAGGCTGCCAGCGGTCTCGTGGGGGCTGCGGTGACCGAGAGCTTCCTCACCCCTGCGCCCATGCTGCTGGCAGAGGCAGGACGTGGGCGGCCTGGGTGGCACACTGTGTCCTGCAGGGCCTGCGTTACAAGAGGCAGCGAGGCAGCGAGTGCACCGCCTTCCTGTGCCTCTTGCCCACTGACATTCTGATGTTCAGTGTCTCAGGGAGCTCAGCCTCGGGTTCTGCAGCTCCTGGGCTGTGGTGTGATGGAGGAGTGGCCACTGGAGTGGCCACATGCCCTGGCGTGGCCCGGGGCCCCTCACGTCTGCATCACATCTCCGCTCTGCACCATGGCCGCGGCCAGAAGTCAGAGAGCACGCTGCCCATGTGGATGTCACCAGGGGCCTGTCCTTGTCAGTGTCCAGACTGGAGCTGGATTTGTCCTCCCTGGGCCTCTGAGTTTGGTTTCAGCTAGAAGGCCGTGTGTTGGCCCCTGTGGTCGAGGGAGACCCTGGCTTGCATTGGTGGGCAGCTGGGGTGGTCCGTGCTGTGTCCTGACACCTGTCCCTCAGCTATCCAGACTATGGGTGGCTGATGGACTGGGAAGGGTAGACTTGGATACAGCAGAATGCGAACAGCCCTAGTGACGCTGCATAGTGCCCCATTCTTCCAGATCTCCAGACAAAACCGCCCAGAGTGTAGGGAGAGGTGGCCGCTGGAGAGCCGTCTAGGCTGCCGGGGAGGGAGAGGTGGACGCTGGAGAGCCGTCCAGGCTGTGGGCAGGGAGAGGTGGCCGCTGGAGAGCCGCTAGGCTGTGGGCAGGGAGAGGTGGCTGCTGGAGAGCCATCTAGGGTGTGGGCAGGGAGAGGTGGCCGCTGGAGAGCCGTCTAGGCTGTGGGCAGGGAGAGGTGGCCGCTGGAGAGCCGTCTAGGCTGTGGGCAGGGAGAGGTGGCCGCTGGAGAGCCGTCTAGGCTGCGGGGGATGAGGCTCCCTCCACCTGACCAGAACGTGGCCACCCTGCCCAAGGCCTCAGCGTGCTCGCTGGTCAGGACCTCCTATCGCCCCAGCCCACAGAGGAAGCCCTCTGTTATCTCAGCCGACCTGCATACCCGCCCCAGAGTCTGGAAATGCCTACAAGGTGGCCCTGGTGCCTGGAGCCCTCTGCAGGGCTCAGCAGGACGGCGTGTCTCCTCAGGCTGGGTCTGTCACTGGCCCTCCTGGACACTGAGGCCCCCGCTCTGTCTGGACTCAGCTCCTCAGTGTGCCTGACGTTTGCCCTGAGTGTTGGTGGGGAGATGGGGCTCCGTGATACACCAGCTTTCGGGGGGCTCCCAGGGCCTCCTAGCTGCTGGTGTTGGGCGTCAGTGACCCCGAGCACGAGTCATGGCTCAGCACGCTTCCACAGAAACAACTCGGGAAGTCACGGAAAGCGTGCTCCTTGGTGACCTCCAGATAGCCAGCGATCCATTGACTCTATTGATCCCCTCGATAGATGCACCGATGTAGAACGCGCAGCTGGCACCAAGCTGGCTGGGCTCAGGGCCAGGCTGCCCACCCGGTTTTGAGGTCGCACATGGAAGCCGGGCCTCGGGAGAGGCCTCTGACTGCCCTCCCCTAGCTCCTCTGTGGACCTGGATCCTGGGCCTGAGGGCGTCCCCACTGGGGACAGATGACAATGAGATCAAGAATGAGGGTCTGGGTTCCTACTTTTTGTCTCCAAATCAGTGATCAGCAGTGTCTCTCTGCATTTTTAGAGGTGACATTTAAAATTCAAAGTAGGCAATGCAACGTGGAGATACATTTTATATTTTAAAGTTCACACATGGGCAAGTTCCCCAGAGGAGTCTACTGTGCACATGTTCCTGAGGGAAGAATTGACGGTCCCCTGTGTGGTTGGAGTAGAGCCTGCCTGGCTCAAGCCGACAGTCCCGAGCACCTGGGACACACAGCTCTCTTCTGAGCAGGGACAGGACACAGCAGAATCTCAGATCAGTGCTTCCGATGCCCAGGGGCAGGAGTTGAGCGTTGCTAGAGCCCTATTGAATCACAGCTAAGTGAACGTCATGAGAAGCATCCCTCAGTGTTCGCTTTTTCTTTACACAGCCGGGATGTAGGGGTGGGTGATCTGGGCCCCTTGGAGCACTGAGACCCTTCCCGGCCAGGCTGCCACTGGTGAAGGACTGGCGTTGCCAGGCCGTCCGCCAGCCCCCAATGCTGGCTCCG
Source organism: Dipodomys spectabilis (assembly GCF_019054845.1). Taxonomy (NCBI): domain Eukaryota; kingdom Metazoa; phylum Chordata; class Mammalia; order Rodentia; family Heteromyidae; genus Dipodomys; species Dipodomys spectabilis. The sequence continues at coordinate 114,368 of NW_024870990.1, read as the reverse complement.
CGCCTTGAGCCTTCCTCTTGTGGAAGCAGGTGCAGCCCAGGGCTGGCTCCGAGGACACTGCCCCAGCAGGGCTGCCCTGGACGGGCCACCCCAGCGTTAGTGAGCTCCAGATGCCTGTGCGGACATTGCCATCCAGGCGAGAGGGTGTCTCCCAGGGCCATGCAGAGGAGTAAACCAGTCCTTCTTGCGTGTTTGCGTGTGTGTTTGTGTGTGTTTGTGTGTGTGTGTGTTTGCATGTGTGTGTATGTGTGCATGTGCATTTGTGTGTGTTTGCATGTCTGTGTGTGTATGTATGTGTTTGTGTGTTTGCATGTGTGTGTTTGTATGTGTGTGTGTTTGTGTGTGTATGTATGTGTGTGTGCGTGTGTGTGTGTAGTCCTGGGCGTTGAACTCATGGCCTCACACTCTCCAGGCCAGCTCTCTACCCTTCCTGCCACACCTCTAGTCCTGTTTTTCACTGGTTAGTTTTAGAGTAGGGTCTTGCCTCCCACTCAGGCTCATGGCTGAGCGGCTGAGCCTCCTGGAGGTACCGGGATCACAGGCGTGTGCCACTGCACCCAGCTTCCCTCCGTGGAGACGCACTTCAGCTCAAGCTGGCCTGGCATCACAATCCTCCTCATCTCAGCCCCCCCGGGTAGCGGGATGGCAGCCTTGGGTTGAGGAGGGAACTCTTGTGAACTTCTCTGCCCAGATGGTCCTCGGATCATGATCCTTCCATTGTCAGCTTCCCGAGTAGCAAAGCCACCAGTCCTGGGCTTAACCCTGTGTTTGCGTGGAGACTGCTAGGACTGGTGCACTGACGGCCGCGCGGGCACACACACCGGTCTGGCGGTGTCGGTCACTCTGGGAGCCAGGCAGGACACCTCCGATGCCCTCAGGCGTGGCGACCCTCGGCCCCCAGAATCTTCTCCCGAGTGTTCTTTCTTGCCTACTTTTGGTTAGTAGGGTGGCCCAGCTGGTAGCAAAGAAAACAGAAGAGGTCGTGACAGATGCGGCCCAGGGCGGGGGGGGGGGGGGGGAGTCAGCGTGAGGCCGCCTGTGTGATGCAGGGCCTGGAGGGAGCAGCCCCGAGGGCGTCACCACGCTGTGGCAGCAGCGCAGGAGGGGCCGTGCGGGGCAGCGCGAGCAGCGGCCGGGGCAGAAGGCAGAGGGCTTGTGGTCTGTGGTCGCAGGAAGAGCTGTGGCACTCAGTCCCTCCTCCAGCCCAGGAGCCTCAGCCTTGCGCAGGCTAAGGGCGTCAGCACTGGGCTGCACAAGAGCCGGGACACCAGGGGACGCCACTCCGGTCTGCTGCTGCCCAGCCCTGCCGGTTCAGGCAAGGGCGGGGATGGCTGGCCCGAGGCCTCCTTGCCCACCCGAGGTGCCTGCCCGGGTGGGGCAGAGCCCCAGCCAGCTGCTTGTACACAGAGCGTCACCACGCCAGAGCCGATTGTCCGGGCATCGTACAGATGGCTTGCAAAGGCCCCAGGGCTCTGCGGTCCCGCTGGGACGTTGATCCTGCAGACGACACGGGCGCCCTCTAAACCCTTCACACAGAGGAGAGCATCACCACCCCTCGGGCGGCGGCCGGTCACAGCCGGCCAGGAAGAAAGGGCAGGCCCCGAGTCCTCCAAGCCTCCACCGGTCCTAGGGAAGACCTAGACCCCAGCCCACCCCGGAGGAGGTGGCTTTCTGGTATGATCTCCCTGCTCCATTCACTGGCCAGGTAATACCAAACTCTGCTGGCTCCCAGAACTGTTTTCTTACCTACAGTCAGTACTGAGCAGGGAGCAGGTCCAGCGACACGGGGCTGTGGAAAAGCCCAGCGAAGCCCTGGGCCCGGCGAGGGGGCCCAGCGCCTCCTGCTCTGTCTGCAGACACAGCGGCTGGGAAGGCCCGTGGAGGCGCTGCTTCCCGGGGAACGGCAGCTCCCGCTCCCCTCGCAGCCCGTGAGCGTCCTGTGTCAGTGTGACTTGTGCTCCTCAGAGCCACGACTTCCTCTTCCGTTTGCATCTTTTCTATACGGATGTGTCCTTTCTGATGTGCTCTGCAAATTGAATGACTCAGGGTGCTCATAAGGACGGGGTGTCGGGGAAGGCAAGATGGGAAGAGAAGGCCACTCGGGCGGTGGGTCACCTCTGATCAAAATGCGGCCTTTACGACTGAGCAGGAGGACCCCTGCCACAGGCACATCCTGCGGGGGTCAGGGGCGGGGGTCAGGGGGCGGGGGTCAGGGGGCGGGGGGGGCTCCCACCAAGCGGCAACCGTTCCCTCCTGGTTTTTCCTGACTCCTTATTCTTCTTGGTTCATCTGTTTGGTCTTCCTGATTTGTGTTTTCGTTCCTTTTCCTAGTTTTTCCTCTTGGTTCTGCACCAATGCAGATAGATTTAATTAGAGCCTGATGTGTGCTTTTTTCTCCCACCTTTTTTTATTGTTATTTTCCAAATGGTGGTGTGGTTTACATGTCCATTTATGTGTGCAATACATTTCCATCAGTATCACCTTGTATCATCCCCATCTATACCCATATCCTGAAGTTTCCTAGCTCCTCTTTCTTTCTTTCTTTCTTTCTTCCTTCCTTCCTTCCTTCCTTCTTTTCTCTCTCTCTTTCTCTCTTTTTCCTTCCTTCTTCCCTCCCTCCCTCTCTCCTTCCTTCCTCTCTCTCTCTCCTTCCTTCTTCCCTCCCTTTCTCCTTCCTTCCTTTCTTTCTTCCTTCCTTCCTTTCTCTCTCTCTTTCTTTTTCCTTCCTTCTTCCATCCCTCCCTCTCTCCTTCCTTCCTTCCTTCCTTCCTTCCTTCCTTTCTTTCTTTCTTTCCTTTCTTTCTTTCTTTCTTTCTTTCTTTCTTTCTTTCTTTCTTTCTTTCTTTCTTTCTTTCTTTCTTTCTTTCTTTCTTTCTTTCTTTCTTTCTTTCTCTCTCTCTTGTTTTTGTTGGGAGAATGGGTCTCGAACTTAGCACCTGATGTTTGACTCCTTGGCTGGTGCTCTACCAAGTGAGCCACAACTCTGCCGACCCAGTTCCCTTCTCATGTGCATATATTGGGCATTATTCTTGTCTTTCTTTTAATGCTAATGGCATCTTATTGACTTATCAGCTTTTCATGGAAATACTTTAAGGGAAGGCAGAATGAAAAAAAAGAACAATATTTTATTGAAACATTAGATACCCAAAGTGGACATTACCTGAATACAGTTTACTATAGCCTTCCTTTTGGAGGGATACATAGGACTGTGAAATTAAGAAGCTATTTGGAGAAAAAACACATTGGGAAGTACTATGGAGACTTCCTTCCATATTGGTAGCTTCTTGTTTGAAGTCTGTAATCCAAGGAGAATGTTACGTGGGATGTGCGAGAAAGGCGGATTTTAGAAGCTTTTAGTAATTTAGACATCGGGCTAAACAAAAGGCAGCCATTTGAAAACAATCCTTGGGAGTTACGCTGTGTTTATAAACATGACCAACTTCTCTGTTGTGCTGGAGTGTTTGTTTATAAACATGACCAACTTCTCTGTTGTGCTGGAGGAGGCTCCCGGCCCCGCTCACCAACGAGCCACCTGCCTGGCACTGCACACTCCACGGTGGAGCTGTGGCATCCTGGCACCCATTTTTGGTCCAGGTTCTGGTCCTGGCTCTTCCTGAGCTGACCTGCATGGCCGGAGCCTCACAGGGGCTCTCCGAATCCCGGCTTTCAGGATCACCTCCAGGGTGTTGGCCGTGAGAGGTGTGCTCCGTGAGCAGAGGCGTGTTCTGTGAGCTTGAGCTCCGTGAGCAGAGGCATGTTCCATGAGCAGAGGCGTGCTCCGTGAGCAGAGGCGTGTTCCGTGAACCCCATGAGTTTCATGAGCAGAGGCGTGTTCTGTGAGCCCCGTGAGCTCCATGAGCAGAGGTGTGTTCCATGAGCAGAGGCGTGTTCCATGAGCAGAGGCGTGTCCCATGAGCAGAGGCGTGCCATGAGCAGAGGTGTGTTCCGTGAGCAGAGGTCCATTCCCTGAACAGAGGCATGTTCCGTGATCAGAGGCGTGTTCTGTGATCAGAGGCGTGCTCCCTGAGCAGAGGCGTGTTCCCTGAGCAGAGGCCTGCTCCCTGAGCAGAGGCGTGCTCCCTAAGCAGAGGCGTGTTCCGTGATCAGAGGCGTGTTCCGTGATCAGAGGCGTGTTCCGTGATCAGAGGCGTGCTCCCTGAGCAGAGGCGTGTTCCCTGAACAGAGGCATATTCCATGAGCAGAGGTGTGTTCCGTGAGCAGAGGTGTGTTCCGTGAGCAGAGGTGTGTTCCCTGAGCAGAGGCATGCTCCATGATCAGAGGCGTGTTCCCTGAGCAGAGGCATGCTCCATGATCAGAGGCGTGTTCCCTGAGCAGAGGCGTGTTCCCTGAGCAGAGGCATGCTCTGTGATCAGAGGCGTGTTTCCTGAGCAGAGGCGTGTTCCGTGAGCAGAGGCACACTCTGTGAGCAGAAGCGTGCTCCGTGAGCAGAGGTGAGCTCTGTGAGCAGAGGTGTGTTTCCTGAGCAGAGGTGTGTTTCATGAGCAGAGGCGTGTTCCATGAGCAGAGGTGTGCTCCGTGAGTAGAGGCATGCTCCGTGATCAGAGGCGTGTTCCCTGAGCAGAGGCATGCTCCGTGATCAGAGGCGTGTTCCCTGAGCAGAGGCGTGCTCCGTGAGTAGAGGCACACTCCATGAGCAGAGGCATGTTCCGTGATCAGAGGCGTGTTCCCTGAGCAGAGGCGTGTTCCCTGAGCAGAGGCGTGTTCCATGAGCAGAGGCGTGTTCCTTGAGCAGAGGCGTGTTCCCTGAGCAGAGGCATGCTCCGTGATCAGAGGCATGTTTCCTGAGCAGAGGCGTGTTCCGTGAGCAGAGGCACGCTCCGTGAGCAGAGGCGTGCTCCGTGAGCAGAGGTGAGCTCTGTGAGCAGAGGCGTGTTCCGTGAGCAGAGGCGTGTTCCCTGAGCAGAGGCACACTCCGTGAGCAGAGGCGTGCTCCGTGAGCAGTGGTACTGTGTCCAAGGGTTCCATCTCTGCTCTGGACTAGGGCCTTTGGGCTTTTAATCCCAGCATGCCCTCTTGAATGTGGGCGGTTATGTGGAAAAGGACGGCAGCCCGGCATGTTCTCTCTCTAGATACTGAGAGCCTCCGTGCAAATGGGCTGGGCCAGGTTTGTCTGCCTAATCCTGGCCTTGAGTTCCCTGCAGAGCTTGGCAAAGACTGCTGCAGTGGAAGCTAGGCGACCTCTGACCCAAGTCAGCAGGGCTGAAGGAGGCCTCTGTAAGGACCCAAGTCCTGCTGGTGCTGTATCCACAGCGTCCATGCCACAGCAAGCCGTGGAGGGAGAGAGTGTACACAGCACTGTCCTGCTCACCAGAGAGGAGGCTCCACTCAAATGCATACCTATGGGGAGCCAGGAGTTAACCCACCATGCCACCCCCCCCCCACATCCAGATCACATCGCCCTCCACCGTGCCAGTAGACGCCATGCCGCCCACCATGCCACCCCCCCACATCCAGATCACATCGCCCCCCACCGTGCCAGTAGACGCCATGCCGCCCACCATGCCACCCCCCCCACATCCAGATCACATCGCCCCCCACCGTGCCAGTAGACGCCATGCCGCCCACACCATGCCACCCCCCCCACATCCAGATCACATCGCCCCCCACCGTGCCAGTAGACGCCATGCCGCCCACCCATGCCACCCCCCCCCACATCCAGATCACATCGCCCCCCACCGTGCCAGTAGACGCCATGCCGCCCACCCATGCCACCCCACCCACGTTGTCTCACTTCACGTCACTCCACCCACCCCACTGGATTCCACCCCATACCAGGCTATCATCATTCCATGCCATGAACACCACCCATACTACCTATGGCAAATCCACATCATGCATCAACACCCTGCCACCCTACACTGAGCCATCTATAAACCACCTCACCTCACACCGTGGAATCCCTACAATGCCAACCACACCATGACATCCCATACCATGGCATTAACACCACACCATCAACACCCCATCACCCCATCTACATACACCATCTACACCATCAACACCCCATCACCCCATCTACACCATCTACACCACACCATCAATACCCCATAACCCCATCCACACCATCAACACCCCATCACCCCATCTACACCATCAACATCATCAACACCCCATCACCCCATCTACACCATCAACACCCCATCACACCATCTACACCATCAACACCACACCATCAACACCATCAACACCCCATAACCCCATCTACACCATCAACACCACACCATCTACACCATCAACACCCCATCACACCATCTACACCATCAACACCACACCATCAACACCATCAACACCCCATAACCCCATCTACACCATCAACATCCCATCACACCATCTACACCATCAACACCACATCACACCATCTACACCATCAACACCCCATAACCCCATCCACACCATCTACACCCCATCACACCATCTACACCATCACCCCATCACACCATCTATATCATCAATGCCTCACCATTTACACCATCAACACCCCATCACCCCATCTACACGATCAACACCATCACACCATCTATATCATCAATGCCTCACCATTTACACCATCAACACCCCATCACCCCATCTACACCACCAACACCCCATCACCCCATCTATACCACCAACACCCCATCACACCATCTATACCATCAACACCCCATAACACCATCTACACCATGTCACCTCACACCACACCATCACACCACATCATCAACACCATCAATACCCCATCACACCATCTACACCATTAATACCCATCACACATCTACACCATCAACACCACACCATCTACACCATCAACACCCCATCACCCCATCTACACCATTAATACCCCATCACACATCTACAGCAACACCACACCATCTACAACATCAACACCACATCACACCATCTACACCATCAACACCACATCACACCATCTACACCATCAACACCCCATCACACCATCTACACCATCAACACCACACCATCTACACCATCTACACCACCAACACCCCATCACCCCATCTACACCATCAACACCACACCATCTACACCATCAATACCACACCACACCATCTACACCATCTACACCACCAACACCCCATCACCCCATCTACACCATCAACACCACACCATCTACACCATCAACACCACACCACACCATCTACACCATCTACACCATCAACACCCCATCACCCCATCTACACCATCAACACCCCATCACCCCATCTACACCATCAACACCCCATCACCCCATCTACACCATCAACACCACACCATCTACACCATCAACACCCCATCACACCATCTACACCACCAACACCCCATCACACCATCTACACCATCAACACCACACCATCTACACCATCTACACCATCAACACCATCTACACCATCAACACACCATAACCCCATCCACACCATCTACACCATCAACACACCATCTACACCATCAACACCATCAACACCCCATCACCCCATCTACACCATCTACACCCCATCACCCCATCTACACCATCAACACCCCATCACCCCATCTACACCATCAACACCCCATCACCCCATGTACACCACCAACACCCCATCACACCATCTACACCATCAACACCTCATTACCCCATCTACACCATCAACACCCCATCACCCCATCTACACCATCAACACCCCATCACACCATCTACACCATCAACACCTCATTACCCCATCTACACCATCAACACCCCATCACCCCATCTACACCACCAACACCCCATCACACCATCTACACCACCAACACCCCATCACACCATCTACACCATCAACACCACACCATCTACACCATCTACGCCACCAACACCCCATCACCCCATCTACACCATCTACACCACCAACACCCCATCACCCCATCTACACCACCAACACCCCATCACCCCATCACCCCATCTACACCATCAACACCACACCATCAACACCCCATCACCCCATCTACACCATCTACACCCCATCACCCCATCTACACCATCAACACCCCATCTCACCATCTACACCATCAACACCCCATCACCCCATCTACACCATCAACACCACACCATCAACACCCCATCACCCCATCTACACCATCAACACCCCATCACACCATCTACACCATCAACACCCCATCACACCATCTACACCATCAACACCCCATCACCCCATCTACACCATCAACACCCCATCACCCCATCTACACCATCAACACCCCATCACCCCATCTACACCATCAACACCACACCATCAACACCCCATAACCCCATCCACACCATCTACACCCCATCACACCATCTACACCATCAACACCCCATCACACCATCTATATCATCAATGCCTCACCATTTACACCATCAACACCCCATCACCCCATCTACACCACCAATACCACATCATCAACACCACCAACACCCCATCACACCATCTATACCATCAACATCCCATAACACCATCTACACCATGTCACCTCACACCACACCATCACACCACATCATCAACACCATCAATACCCCATCACCCCATCTACACCACCAACACCCCATCGCCCCATCTACACCCAACACCCCATCACCCCATCTACACCACCAACACCACATCACACCATCTACACCACCAACACCCCATCACCCCATCTACACCACCAACACCCCATCACACCATCTACACCACCAACACCCCATCACACCATCTACACCATCAACACCCCATCACACCATCTACACCATCAACACCCCATCACACCATCTACCCCATCAACACCACATCACCCCATCTACACCATCAACACCCCATCACCCCATCTACACCATCAACACCACACCATCAACACCATCTACACCATCAACACCCCATCACCCCATCAACACCATCTATACCCCATCTACACCATCTACACCATCAACACCCCATCACACCATCTACACCATCAACACCCCATCACCCCATCTACACCATCAACACCCCATCACACCATCTACACCACCAACACCCCATCACACCATCTACACCACCAACACCCCATCACACCATCTACACCATCAACACCACACCATCTACACCATCTACACCACCAACACCCCATCACCCCATCTACACCATCTACACCCCATCACCCCATCTACACCATCAACACCCCATCACACCATCTACACCATCAACACCACATCACACCATCTACACCACCAACACCCCATCACCCCATCTACACCATCAACACCCCATCACACCATCTACACCACATCATCCATGCCATGTCCCGCCATTTATACCATGACACCTCATACCACGCCGCCATTGTCGCCCCATCCATGCCATGCCCGCACAATACATTCACACCGTGCATCAATACCACTCCATCCACACCACGTTGTCCTCTCCTACCCCATCCCGTGCCACCCCACGGCTGTGCCACGCTTCCCCTACTCTGCCGTCCGGTATTGCTGCACTCCACACTGGTCTACCCGTGCGGCTGTACACCACTTACGTCCACTCTACCCCACTCCCCACGGAGCCATGGGACACCACCCGCCAGCTGTATCCCAAACCACACCACGCGCCCCCATGTCACACCACACAGGCTCACTCTGGATACCATCCCACTACATCCCTGGACACCCCTGCAATCACCACCACCCGACAATCCCTCATTCCACAGTTTCCTCCTGGAGCACCTTCCTATACTTGACCTCACAACACGCTTGCTACACCATCCAAAGAGACCCCATAGGACACCAGGCTATTCACACTGTGCTAGGCAGTCCTGCGATCCACGCCGTTCTGTCTCCTATCACACGGTGACATGTCTGTCACACCAGCTCTCCTTCAGTTTCTGGCTTCGGGAGCAGCGTTGCTGGGAAAGCAGACCTGTGCACACAAAGCACTTCTGGTTTGCTCACCAGCCTCAGGAAGTAGGCAGACAGAAAGAAAAGGCTGCGTACTTCTTAGAGTCACTCAGAGATGCCATTTCATTCTGAAAGAATGCATTTGTGGCGCTAAATGTGAAGATCATATGGTGACAGAAGCAAAGTCGTCCGTGGCTGGATGATTGCTGAATTTACACAGCCGTGCGACTGCAGGGCCAGCAGAGTTCTGCTGGGACCGGGGGTCCCACACGGGACGCAGAGGAAGGGGGAGTGTGCGCAGGGTGTGTGCAGGGGCGGTCTGGGGCTCGGGAGGGGAGGTGGGAGGGCCGCCGAGCTGGGCACCAGACCCCGCCAGCGCGTCACACAGGCAGGGGCCGCACCTGCTCTGAAGGCCGGCCTCCTGTCGGTCAAGGGCACCATTCCATTTCGTAAACATCTTACATCTGAGGTCGAAAGTTATGAATAATGGCAATGCAGGATGGACAGCCATGTTGGGTGTGGCACCGGGGGGCAGCAGGTGCCTGGGTCGGAGGTGCTGGTGCTGGGCCGGTCTGCCATTCTCTGGTGGCTTCCGGGCCCCACGCAGGTCACCTTGCTGGATGTCTGGAAGGGAGCATGGCCCAACCTCCAGCCTCCAGGCTCCTAGCAGCCCTGAGAGGAGGCTGGATTTTGGCAGAGAACATCTCTGTCGTTTGGACAAGAGAGGAAAACGAGGCTGTGACTCACACAGAGCGCTCCTCAGGAGGCAGACACCCAGGTCTGCAGGGAGGCGCTCAGCACGCGTCTGGGCCCTGGACGTGCTGTCCTACGGGCTGTCGGCACCTCTGCACGTGCAGCCGCCCCAGGGCCCTGTCACCATCCCTTACGAACACACACAGAGCATTATTTACTCCACACCAACCTTCCTGGGGTCCAGGCCGGCAGCAACCACCATAAAAGCTTGTGGGAGCCTTCAGGATGGGCCCGCTGGGTCCTGGGCACCATGGTAGCCAGCTGACCACGCTGACCCCTTTCTGGTCAGAGAAGCGTCTCTCCCTCTCCCCATCACAGCCCGCTGGCTTTCTGACGGGCAGGAGAAGGGTCTAACGAGCAGGCCCGGGGGTCCTGAGTGGGGCCACCCCGTCCGGGAGCCAAGCAAGATTCCTCGGGCAGAGTCCCCTCGCAACGGAGCCACTCTGTTGGTTCAGTGATTTGACATTGGCATGTGCCTGCAGCGGATCAGTATGAAGAGCTGCGAGCGAGCAGCCTGGTCAGGCGGTGGGGGGAGGCCCCGGCGCGGCGGGGCCGCCGCCTCCACCTCCTCACAGAGCCCCCTACCCCAGCGCTAGGCACGCGTGCATTCCCTGACTAATTGCTCCACAACTTACTTTTCTGCCTGGCCACCAGAGGCGAGGGCAGCCGCCGGCCGCCCGGCTGGCGGGGCCCGGGCTCTGTACTCACCATGAGCCCTGTGGAGTTCGGAAGGCAGGGCGCAGGTGGAGCGGAGGTTTGGCAGGGGCAGCTAGGTCGCACCCTGCTCCCCTCCGGCCTCCATGGCCTCCTGGAAGGTCACCGTCCTGCGCGGCAGCTGCGGTCAGCCGGGCTCTGGGCAGGACGCGGCGGGCGGCTGGGGGTCTGGAGGCCACGCCCACCTGTGAGGACAGAGGCACCGTGGGCTGTCTCCTGCCTCCCCTCCACCCCTCAGAAGGGGCCAGCCCCTCCTCCACTCTCCCTCCGGGCTGGCCACAGCCTCTGACCCGAGCCCTGGGGGCTCCGGAGGAGCTGTGCCACCCTGGGCCGCTGAGCTCGGGGACCTGCGTGAAGCTGCCCGACACTGCCCCCCACCCTTCTTCCTGCCTAAAACCAATCCCTGCTCGCCACCCCAACACAGGAGCCCAACTCGGTCGCGTGGGGCTGCACAAAGCCAGATAAACATGTCTGTCAGTTTAAATCAAGAGAACAAGTAAGCCCGAATACATCTCCTAGTACTCAGCCAGACCCGGCAGCCAGGCCGGGCTGTGGCCGGACCTGGGGGCTGTCATCCCCCAGGACGCTCTTGGCTCTGCCCGGGAGGCCCAAACTTCCTGCCTCCCCACAGAGCGGCCTGGCAGGGAGGTGAGACCAGCCCTGTAAGCAGCCTCTGCAGTGGCCGGAGCCGGACCCCGAGGGCCCCTCTGCAGCCCAGACCCCTGGACGACACAGCTCAACTTCTCACCTATTTTGCTAAAAACCGCTGTGGAGGCACAGGTCCTACAGCCCTCCTCCTTGTCGCAGACGCAAAGTGGCAGGGCCCCCAGGTCAGGGGACGGCTTTCCATCCCGGAGAGCGCTGGACCAGAGCCTGGGCGCCGAGCGATCAACAGATTGCAGGGCTGCAGCTGCGGGCTTGTGGCCGGCGCGTGGTGGTGGTGAGGAATGAGTCAGAGACACGGAGAGCAGGCATTCAATATGATCTCAGCAGGCAGCTCTGGGCAGGGACACCGGTGCCGCGTCTTCCAGTCTTCCTGCCGCAGCCAGGGACCGGGACCGGCCAGGAAGCAGCAGCCGTAACCATGGGGACGGGGGAGGTGCTAGGCTCCCTGTGGCAGAGGAGGAATGGTTCTTCCCAGCCAGCCTGGCCCGCCCTGCCCGCCCGTCACACTGCAGAGTCAATTTAAAGAGACAACCGACCAGGCTGGCCACTGCCTTCCAATAGTCAGACAACCCACATGGAAGCCTCCCCCCAGAGGAGGACGCGGTGACACCTTTGAAAGGAAATCCTGTCTGTGGAGGGCTCTACGTGAAAAAGGAGATGGATTTCGGAGGGATTTTTATAGTCCTCACATTTAAATAGTCTCAAATCCACGTTTGCCTAGTCTGAGATGAAGCTGAACCACAGGTCCCTGGTGTGAGTCAGCAGGGCGGTCCCGCTGTGCGTGGATGGAGCCCGGCCTCCTGCCCCTCCCCAGGGTACCCAGACCCCAGCACTCAGGGGGAAGGTGGTGGGGAGGGAGTGGGAAAGCTGGCTGCTGCCTGGTCAGCCATAGATCCTTCACAAGGTTAATTCTTGGCAGTGGCAGCCAGGGCCCAGTGCTGCCATTAAGATGGGAGCCTCTGGCCAGGGCCTCCTCTCCCCTTTGGCCTGACACGGCTACTGCACTTCCCCAGCACCGGGACGTCCACACAGGCCCAGGGTCCCCCCAGCACCTTGCTCTCTGGGTTAACAATCTTGAAGGCAGATAGGACCCAGGACAGCGCAGGTCAGCTTTGCCTCTGAGTAGGGGTGCCGGCTGTCCTGCCCCAGTGTGAGGATGGTGATGAGCCCTGACCTGCGGCTCAGGGTGTGGGCGGGGTGACTTGTCAGTCACAGGGTCCCACGAGGCCGGCGACCTTCAGGCCACCCAGCTTCCTCGGGCAGCTGGTCGGGGAATATAGGGAGCCCAAGATCTCCCAAAGTGGGCCATGTGTGTGTGCACGCGTGCATGCGTGTGTGCATGCATGCGTGTGCATGTGTGTATGTGTGTGCGTGTGCATGTGTGCATGTGAGTGTGTATGTGAGTATGCATGTGTGTATGGGTGTGCATGCGCGTGTGTGCAGGTGTGTGTGTGTACTCCTTGCCGACTTTCACAAAGTTGAGGGTACAGAGTGCACAGGTGGACGCAGGTCCCGTGTCCCCCGTCAGGACTCCTGACCCTTCTTAAGCTGACTCAGGGCAGGGGAAGGGAAGCCAGGGTTGTATGGCTCTGGTGCTGGCGCAGCTGGCCAAGGCCCCTGGGCCCTCTGGAGGGTGCAGAGTGAGGGCTGGCCATGTTCTTCTAGCAGTGCGGTCAGTCCTGGGTTATGGTCTCCAAGCTCATGTCGGGCACCCTGCCCAGTGGCGCCCGCTGTGGCTCTGGGCGCTGACTGCAGGTGGTGTCTGCCTCAGACTCTATCTCCTGGGTGGTGGTGCTGTGGCGGGGGGGGGGAGGGGGGTCTCCACGCCGCTCGGCTCTGCACAGAGCACGAGGCGACTGCAGATGCTGGGATCGGAGGCTGAGGTTCGAAGCCACGGAAGCAGGTCTTATCTCCAGTTAGCCAATTAAATTTGGAGATTCTGTCCCCAAGCCAGAACCGGAGGCATGGCTCGAGTGGTAGAACGCTAGCTGTAGGAGGGGAATAAACAGCCAAGCAAGAGCAAAGCCCTGAGTTCAAGGCCTAGTCCCCACACACCTGCACAAAGCGGATCCGTTTACAGGTACCTGTGGCAGGGGATCGCCGCGCTGGCCTGGGGCCGACGTCTTCCTCAGCAAGGCCAGGCTCTCAGCTCCTACCTGTGGCAGGGACGAGGCAGTGCGGAGGCCCTCCTGACCCTTCCGCCCCGGGCTCCACCGCGGCCTCTCCCTCCTCTAGGGCCATGTCTGGACTTGCTGTGCTCATGCTCTGCCTTCAAACAAGCTCAGTCTTCTGGATGCCTGTGAAGGGCATCTACTAGCTGTCACGCAGGCTGGACAGTCACTGAAGACCTAGGGTCTTGGCCACAGAGGTGGCACCTTGAGTTTGGTTAGGGAAAAGCTGTGTTCTGTGACACAAAGGTACAGGCCCCGCGGCTGCTGGCATGAGCACGGCTAGGCGCTTCTGCTTGTTTCCAGTGGGCTGGTTATGGGTGCAGCCTGTGAGGGGTGGGGCGTGCTCCGAAGGAATGGCTGGGCTGATGTCTAGGTGCTCACAGAGCCCCGGGCCACGGCAGGACATGCTTCCCTCTGCACTGCGGTTTCTGGAATCAGAAGTAAGGGCTGCCCTGGACACACAGCACACTGCACTGGACACACAGGACACTGCCCTGGACCACAGGACACTGCCCTGGACACACAGGACACTGCCCTGGACCACAGGACACTGCCCTGGACCACAGGACACTGCCCTGGACACATGACCTGGACCACAGGCCACTGACCAGGACCACAGGACACAGTCCTGGACACACAGGCCACTGACCAGGACCACAGGACACTGCCCTGGACACACAGGACACTGCCCTGGACACACAGCACACTGCCCTGGACACACAGGACACTGCCCTGGACCACAGGACGCTGCCCTGGACACACAGGACACTGCCCTGGACACAAAGCACACTGCCCTGGACACACAGCGCACTGCCCTGGACACACAGCACACTGCCCTGGACACACAGCACACTGCACTGGACACACAGGACACTGCCCTGGACCACAGGACACTGCCATGGACACACAGGACACTGCCCTGGACCACAGGACACTGCCCTGGACCACACAGCACACTGCCCTGGACACACAGCACACTGCCCTGGACCACACAGCACACTGCCCTGGACACACAGGACACTTCCCTGGACACACAGGACACTGACCTGGACACACACACTGCCCTGGACACACAGCACACTGCCCTGGACACACAGGACACTGCCCTGGACACACAGGACACTGCCCTGGACACACAGGACACTGACCTGGACACACAGCACACTGACCTGGACCACAGGACACTGCCCTGGACACACAGGACACAGCCCTGGACCACAGGACACTGACCTGGACACACAGCACACTGACCTGGACACACAGCGCACTGTCCTGGACCACAGCACACTGCCCTGGACACATAGCACACTGCCCTGGACCACAGGACACTGCCCTGGACACACAGGACACTGACCTGGACCACAGGACACTTCCCTGGACACACAGGACACTGACCTGGACACACAGCACACTGACCTGGACACACAGCGCACTGTCCTGGACCACAGCACACTGCCCTGGACACATAGCACACTGCCCTGGACCACAGGACACTGCCCTGGACACACAGGACACTGACCTGGACCACAGGACACTGCCCTGGATACATAGCACACTGCCCTGGACCACAGGACACTGCCCTGGACCACAGGACACTGCCCTGGACACACAGGACACTGCCCTGGACCACAGCACACTGCCCTAGACACACAGGACACTTCCTTGGACACACAGGACACTGCCCTGGACACACAGCACATTGCCCTGGACACACAGCACACTGCCCTGGACACACAGGACACTGCCCTGGACCACAGCACACTGACCTGGACACACAGCACACTGCCCTGGACCACAGCACACTGCCCTGGACCACACAGCACACTGCCCTGGACACACAGGACACTTCCCTGGACACACAGGACACTGACCTGGACACACAGCACACTGCCCTGGACCACAGGACACTGCCCTGGACACACAGCACACTGCCCTGGACACACAGCACACTGCCCTGGACACACAGGACACTGCCCTGGACACACAGGACACTGACCTGGACACACAGCACACTGACCTGGACCACAGGACACTGCCCTGGACACACAGGACACAGCCCTGGACCACAGGACACTGACCTGGACACACAGCACACTGACCTGGACACACAGCGCACTGTCCTGGACCACAGCACACTGCCCTGGACACATAGCACACTGCCCTGGACCACAGGACACTGCCCTGGACACACAGGACACTGACCTGGACCACAGGACACTGCCCTGGACACATAGCACACTGCCCTGGACCACAGCACACTGCCCTGGACCACAGGACACTGCCCTGGACACACAGGACACTGCCCTGGACCACAGCACACTGCCCTGGACACACAGGTCACTTCCCTGGACACACAGGACACTGCCCTGGACACACAGCACATTGCCCTGGACACACAGCACACTGCCCTGGACACACAGGACACTGCCCTGGACCACAGCACACTGACCTGGACACACAGCACACTGCCCTGGACCACAGCACACTGCCCTGGACACATAGCACACTGCCCTGGACACACAGGACACTGACCAGGACACATAGCACACTGCCCTGGACACACAGGACACTGCCCTGGACCACAGCACACTGCCCTGGACGCATAGGACACAGCCCTGGACACACAGGACACTGACCAGGACACACAGCACACTGCCCTGGACCACAGCACACTGCCCTGGACACATAGCACACTGCCCTGGACACATAGCACACTGCCCTGGACCACAGGACACTGCCCTGGACACACAGCACACTGCCCTGGACCACAGCACACTGCCCTGGACACATAGCACACTGCCCTGGACACACAGCACACTGCCCTGGACACATAGCACACTGCCCTGGACCACAGGACACTTCCCTGGACACATAGGACACTGACCTGGACCACAGGACACTGCCCTGGACCACAGGACACTGCCCTGGACACATGACCTGGACCACAGGCCACTGACCAGGACCACAGGACACAGTCCTGGACACACAGGCCACTGACCAGGACCACAGGACACTGCCCTGGACACACAGGACACTGCCCTGGACACACAGCACACTGCCCTGGACACACAGGACACTGCCCTGGACCACAGGACGCTGCCCTGGACACACAGGACACTGCCCTGGACACAAAGCACACTGCCCTGGACACACAGCGCACTGCCCTGGACACACAGCACACTGCCCTGGACACACAGCACACTGCACTGGACACACAGGACACTGCCCTGGACCACAGGACACTGCCATGGACACACAGGACACTGCCCTGGACCACAGGACACTGCCCTGGACCACACAGCACACTGCCCTGGACACACAGCACACTGCCCTGGACCACACAGCACACTGCCCTGGACACACAGGACACTTCCCTGGACACACAGGACACTGACCTGGACACACACACTGCCCTGGACACACAGCACACTGCCCTGGACACACAGCACACTGCCCTGGACACACAGGACACTGCCCTGGACACACAGGACACTGCCCTGGACACACAGGACACTGACCTGGACACACAGCACACTGACCTGGACCACAGGACACTGCCCTGGACACACAGGACACAGCCCTGGACCACAGGACACTGACCTGGACACACAGCACACTGACCTGGACACACAGCGCACTGTCCTGGACCACAGCACACTGCCCTGGACACATAGCACACTGCCCTGGACCACAGGACACTGCCCTGGACACACAGGACACTGACCTGGACCACAGGACACTTCCCTGGACACACAGGACACTGACCTGGACACACAGCACACTGCCCTGGACACACAGGACACTGCCCTGGACACACAGCACACTGCCCTGGACACACAGCACACTGCCCTGGACACACAGGACACTGCCCTGGACACACTAGACACTGACCTGGACACACAGCACACTGCCCTGGACACACAGGACACTTCCCTGGACACACAGGACACTGCCCTGGACACACAGCACACTGCCCTGGACACACAGGACACTGCCCTGGACACACAGGACACTTCCCTGGACACACAGGACACTGACCTGGACACACAGCACACTGCCCTGGACACACAGGACACTGCCCTGGACACACAGCACACTGCCCTGGACCACAGGACACTGCCCTGGACACACAGGACACTGCCCTGGGCCACACAGCACACTGCCCTGGACACACAGCACACTGCCCTGGACCACAGGACACTGCCCTGGACACACAGCACACTGCCCTGGACACACAGCACACTGCCCTGGACACACAGCACACTGCCCTGGACACACAGGACACTGCCCTGGACACACAGGACACTGCCCTGGACACACAGCACACTGCCCTGGACACACAGGACACTGCCCTGGACACACAGCACACTGCCCTGGACACACAGCACACTGCCCTGGACACACAGCACACTGCCCTGGACCACAGGACACTGCCCTGGACCACACAGCACACTGCCCTGGACACACAGCACACTGCCCTGGACACAGCACACTGCCCTGGACCACAGGACACTGCCCTGGACCACAGGACACTGCCCTGGACCACACAGCACACTGCCCTGGACACACAGGACCCTAAAGTCTTTGCAATTGCTTGCTTTCAGCCATCTCATGGGGCCTGAGACCCCAGAGCCCTGGGCGCGTCACAGGATGTGGAAACTGGTCTCTGGGGCCTGGAAAGGGGCTGTGGCTGGGGCCTGCGGTGTGTGCGTCCAGGCTGTGGTGTGGAATGAAAAGGCTTTTTTGTTGCTGTGGCAACCGCTGTTCCCCCCCTCCCCCCAAACGACATCAGTCTGAATTTGTGCCGACTGTTCCCAACAGCGTCAGTGCCAGCAAACTCATCCTCACCCTGAAGAAAGCACAGTTTGAGAACCAGATAATGAAATGAACCCATCTGCCACCAGGAGCCGTGAGGGGAGTCGGGCCTCCACTGCAGCCGGTTCATGCCTCTGCCCACCATGCTTTGTAATGACCGGTGCCTGTAGTGCCCGCTGAGTCTGCATCCGTGTCCCTCGGCTGACAGGGCTCTGGAGATTCCAGGTTGTTGTCAGGAAAGCCCTGCTCTGGAGGTGCGGCCGAATCACCACAGGCTGGGCAGGGTGGTCTGTGGGGGGCAGTGCCCTCACCCTCGGCCTCTGAGTGCCCGGTGCCTGGTCCGGGCCCTGTCAGCACACCCTGGGCCTCGGGATCCTCCTCCTCAGAGGACGGAGGGCCACTCCTTTCCAGGATCCCTGGGTTTGTGCGAGGTTTGGAGGGCCTGTGGCCCCTGCCTGCTCCTCTCTGCTCGGAGGTCGCTCCTGAGGATGGTGCTGCACCCCCCCCCCCCCCCCATGTAGCAGAGCAAGTCCAGGATGCCATTTGGACCTAGTAGGGGAGGGCGGTGTGCACAGAACTCTCCCTTGTTCCACTGGCCCCTGGAGCTACACGGTGTCTGGGGACGGAGTGAGTCGGTTTGCGCTCGGCTGTCGTGGTGGTGTGGGGATTGCTGCAGCTCCGTGGCTGGCGGCTTCCTGGCTGTCCTCCTGGACGCCCCCTGGGCCTCCTCTCTGCCCGGACGTGGCCTTCTGTGGGCCACACATCACCGTGGCTCAGCACTCTGCCGACCGGGGAGGAGGGGCTTGGGAGCCAGTGTGGCCGTCCATGGAGGCGCGTGCCAGGCCCTTTCTGTGTCTAAACAGCAGCACTGCCTGGCATCAGCTGCGTCACTGGGGGGGGGGGGGGGAGGGGTCAGAGGGCTGGGGAGTGCCTCTGAGGATCCCTGGTCCCCGTATGGAAAGTGGGGCTTCTCGTTGCCGGGGGCCTGCTGGTGCCTGGCGGGGAGCTCACACGCAGACACAGTGCTGGGGACAGTGCTGGGCAGGCTCCCTGTCCCCGGACACACAGCATCCATTCCTGTCAGGCTGGGGACAGTGCTGGGCAGGCTCCCTGTCCCCGGACACACAGCATCCATTCCCGTCAGGCTGGGGACAGTGCTGGGCAGGCTCCCTGTCCCCGGGCACACAGCATCCATTCCCGTCAGGCTGGAGTGTGGCTGCGGCACACAGCCCCAGCCCCGGGACCAGCCTCCTGTGAACTCTGTGGAGACTGCGCAGCAGCACAGAATATTAATGTGGCTCATCTCAGAGAGAGATAAGCAGCACACAAAGCTCCACGCGCGCTGGGCGAGCGGAGCGGTCACCGCGCTGGCTGGCTGGCTGGCTGGCAAGGAGCACAGGCACTGGGCTGGCTTTGCAGACCCGCACGGAACGGCATCCGTTTCTCACGGACGGTTCCTGTGGGGTTCTTGGGAGCTTGGCCAACAGCGAGGTTTCAGCCACAGCTGCTGGGCTGTGCATCTGCCCACAGGACCTCAGCCACGGGAACGTTCTCAGTGTGGGGATGCGTGTGTCTCGGCCAAACAAGCATCCACAGGACGTGGCTTCCAGGGTGACCCTGCCCTGTGGGATGGGGCTGGCGTTCCTGGGCGAGGTGACCTTCAGGCCACGGGCCTTCGCGTGTCTCATTAGGGCCCCTCTGGCCTGCCGTGGTGGGTAGTGGAGGTGGGTGGGAGTCGGGGGAATTAGGGCCCTGGCCCAAACCTTAGCCCTCAGAGCCACACTTAGGTCAAGACAGGAGGCCTAGAAGGCCGAGACCCAAGAATCGTGCTTTCTAATGCAGAGGGGGCCCCTCCAGGCACCGCAGTGCTGGCCTCCCCCCGACTCCCTGCCAGGGAGCGGGGCTGAGTCAGGAGGTCCAGAAGGAGACCACAGGCACTGGAGACAGCTCTCCATCTTGGACCCTGGGGGAGCCGTCCAGACACCAGGACCCTGAGGAGGGAGAGCTGAGACGGACTTCCTGGGACCATCCCACCGAGCCCCTGAGCTGTCCAGGTCTGGCTGCCTTATCCCTAGCTAGGAGCATCTCCAGGGGCTCCCTGCCTGGTCCAGCCCTGCCAGCTGCCCGCCGGCCCCCCTGGCTGACCATGCCTGCCAAGGCCACCAGCTTTGGGTGAGAGCAATGTTACCACATTAATGTGCTGGAGAGCGAGTTGCTTTATCTGGCAATTTGGTTAAAGTAATTATTTGTTATGTGACCAAGTCACTAGTTTTTCTAGTGTTAGCAATCTTGAGCAGAACAGTTTTCTGCTTCTTTACAGTTTGGAACATTTCTTTCTCTCCTTTAAATATATCTCTAAGCCTAAAAATAATCCTTATATTTTAAATTTTCTAATAAAATTTGAGCCAGTCATTCTGGCTTGGAGCTGTTGTTAATGGTAGAAATTTGGAACAACTTAAATACTTAACGCTAGGGTGTGGGCTGAAGTACCTCCCACCCACCGGGACTGGTCAGCCACTGCCAAGTACTGCGTGTGAGCAACTAGGTGTGCTAGTGCTGCAGGCATGTGTGTGCACACGTGTGGAAACACGTGCAAGTGCATGCATGTCCCAGTGTGAGTGTACAAGCACAGGTAAGGTGTGACCATGTGTGAACTTGAATGTGTGTGGCCTGAGTGTATGGATGTGTGTATGAGTGCATGGTGGTGTATGAGTATGGAAGTATGTAAGTGGCACGTAAATGTGTGTGTCATGTGCAGTTGTGTGTCTGTGTGACTGTGTGGCATGTAAATGTGTATGTCATGTGCAGTTGTGTGTCTGTGTGGCATGTAAATGTGTGTGTCATGTGCAGTTGTGTGTCTGTGTGTCTGTGTGGCATGTAAATGTGTGTGTCATGTGCAGTTGTGTGTCTGTATGTCTGTGTGGCATGTAAATATGTATGTCATGTGCAATTGTGTGTCTGTGTGTCTGTGTGGCATGTAAATGTGTGTCATGTGCAGTTGTGTGTCTGTGTGGCATGAAAATGTGTGTGTCATGTGCAGTTGTGTGTCTGTGTGTCTGTGTGGCATGTAAATGTGTATGTCATGTGCAGTTGTGTGTCTGTGTGGCATGTAAATGTGTGTGTCATGTGCAGTTGTGTGTCTGTGTGTCTGTGTGGCATGTACATGTGTGTCATGTGCAGTTGTGTGTCTGTATGTCTGTGTGGCATGTAAATATGTATGTCATGTGCAATTGTGTGTCTGTGTGTCTGTGTGGCATGTAAATGTGTGTCATGTGCAGTTGTGTGTCTGTGTGGCATGAAAATGTGTGTGTCATGTGCAGTTGTGTGTCTGTGTGTCTGTGTGGCATGTAAATGTGTATGTCATGTGCAGTTGTGTGTCTGTGTGGCATGTAAATGTGTGTGTCATGTGCAGTTGTGTGTCTGTGTGTCTGTGTGGCATGTAAATGTGTGTGTCATGTGCAATTGTGTGTCTGTGTGTCTGTGTGGCATGTAAATGTGTATGTCATGTGCAGTTGTGTCTCTGTGTGGCATGTAAATGTGTATGTCATGTGCAGTTGTGTGTCTGTGTGGCATGTAAATGTGTATGTCATGTGCAGTTGTGTGTCTGTATGTCTGTGTGGCATGTAAATATGTATGTCATGTGCAATTGTGTGTCTGTGTGTCTGTGTGGCATGTAAATGTGTATGTCATGTGCAATTGTGTGTCTGTATGTCTGTGTGGCATGTAAATATGTATGTCATGTGCAATTGTGTGTCTGTGTGTCTGTGTGGCATGTAAATGTGTGTGTCATGTGCAGTTGTGTGACTGTGTGTCTGTGTGGCATGTAAATGTGTATGTCATGTGCAGTTGTGTGTCTGTGTGGCATGTAAATGTGTGTGTCATGTGCAGTTGTGTGACTGTGTGGCATGTAAATGTGTGTGTCATGTGCAGTTGTGTGTCTGTGTGGCATGTAAATGTGTGTGTCATGTGTGAGTGTCTGTGTGACTGTGTGGGTAACTTGAATTGTGAGTGTGAGCATGAGGACACGTGTGAGTATGGAGTAGTGTGAATGTCCTGTTGGTGTGAATGTAGGTGTGTGAGTGTGGAAAACATGTGAGGGCAGGTGTATGGGTGTGCTCCCTGGGCGGAGGCCCCGCCCCACCCAGCCCCGCCCTCCCCGCCCCGCCCTCCCCGCCCCACCCTCCCCGCCCCACTCTGCCCCGCCCCGCCCTGCCCTCCCCGCCCCGCCCTCCCCGACCCACCCCAGCCCACCCCACCCCGCCCTCCCTGCCCTGCCCCACCCTCCCTGCCCCTCCCCGCCCCGCCCTCCCTGGTGAAGCTGCTGTGAGGACTGGGCTTAGTGCCGGAGGCGCGGCTCATGCACACTGTAGGGCTGAGCTGACAGGGCCCCTGGGCAGGCGACCCAAGGGCCCCAGCGGCCGCCTCTCCAGGCCGGTACAGATGGCAATGGATACAACGCAGCTCCTCCTTTGGCCTGAGCTCCTGCTGACCCTGGCTCCTGTGGGGCTGGCCTTGGGTCTTTCACTGGCCTGCTCTGGAGCTGGTCTAGGAGATGTTTGGTGAAGGGTAATGGGGGCCTGTGGATTCGGGGTCATCTCTTTCTTTGGCTGTGGGGAGAATGGCTGGAATCAAGTCTGCAGTGCTGGCCTCCACCTGCTGTGTCTGGGATCACATGCACCGTGCTGGCCTCCAGTGCTGGCCTCCACCTGCTGTGTCTGGGATCAGGCCTCCAGTGCTGGCCTCCACCTGCTGTGTCTGGGATCAGGTCTGCAGTGCTGGCCTCCACCTGCTGTGTCTGGGATCACATGCACCGTGCTGGCCTCCAGTGTTGGCCTTCATCTGCTGTGTCTGGGATCAGGCCTCCAGTGCTGGCCTCCACCTGCTGTGTCTGGGATCAGGTCTGCAGTGCTGGCCTCCACCTGCTGTGTCTGGGATCAGGCCTCCAGTGCTGGCCTCCACCTGCTGTGTCTGGGATCAGGTCTGCAGTGCTGGCCTCCACCTGCTGTGTCTGGGATCAGGCCTCTAGTGCTGGCCTCCACCTACTGTGTCTGAGATCAGGTCTGCAGTGCTGGCCTCCACCTGCTATGTCTGGGATCAGGCCTCCAGTGCTGGCCTCCACCTGCTGTGTCTGGGATCAGGCCTCCAGTGCTGGCTTCCACCTGCTGTGTCTGGGATCACATGCACCGTGCTGGCCTCCAGTGTTGGCCTCCATCTGCTGTGTCTGGGATCATGCCTCCAGTGCTGGCCTCCACCTGCTGTGTCTGGGATCAGGTCTGCAGTGCTGGCCTCCACCCAGATATCAGAGACACACTGGGTTCCTCTGGCTGAGTCTTGGCTGGGCAGAGTGGCAGTCCTTCAGGAGCAGCTGTGGGCACATTGGCAACCCCAGGTCCTTCTCGGGAGGTGTCAAGGGTCCC